>NC_064629.1:803423944-803726975 GCF_023864275.1 Schistocerca cancellata
TCAGAACTGCTTAAACCTAACTAACCTAAGGATATCACACACATCCATGTCCTGGGCAGGATTCGAACCTGGGACCGTAGCGGTCGCGCAGTTCCAGACTGAAGCGCCTAGAACCGCTCGGCCACACCGGCCGGTTCTAGTATCTCATTTCCTACTCTAATTCTACTTCTACATAGATACTCCATAAGCCACCGTGCGATTCGTAGCGGAGGGTACCTTGTACCACTCTGAGCACTATGGGACTCAACATCTTAGGTCATAAGTCCCCTAGAACTTAGAACTACTTAAACCTAACTAACGTAAGGACATCACACACACCCATGCCCGAGGCAGGATTCGAACCTGCGACCGTAGCAGTCCCGCGGTTCCGGACTGCAGCGCCAGAACCGCTAGACCACCGCGGCCGGCCCTTGTACCACTATTTGTTTTATTTATTTATTTATTTATTTATTGTTCCGTGGGACCAAATTAAGGAGAAGTCTCCATGGTCATGGAACGAGTCAGTACATGAAATTATAACACGATATTAGAAAGAGATAAAATGAAATATAAAAAAACATATTCAGGTGACAAGTCGTAAATTTAAATAAAGAAAATCAACAATGTAACACTGGAATTTGCTTAATTTTTTAGCTCTTCCAGGAGCTCCTCCACAGAATAGAAGGCGTGAGCCATGAGGAAACTCTTCAGTTTAGACTTAAAAGTGTTTGGGGTACTGCTAAGATTTTTGAGTTCTTGTGGTAGCTTATTGAAAATGGATGCAGCAGAATACTGCACTCATTTTCCTTCCTTTTCCACTCGCAAATAAAGCTGGGGAAAAACGACCGTCTGTATGCCTCCGTATGCGCCCTAATTCCTCGTATTTATCTCCGTGATCCCTACGCTAAATGTATGTTGGGGGCTGTGGAATCATTCGGCAGTCAGCTTCAAATGCCGGTTCTCTAAGTGTTATCGATAGTGTTTCTCGAAAAGAACGTCGCCTTCCCTCCATTTGAGCTCCCGAAGCATCTCCATAACACTTGCGTGTTGTTCGAACCTATTAGTAACAAATCTAACAGCCCGCCTCTGGATTGCTTCGATGTCTTCCTTTAATCCAGTTGGTACGGATCCCAAACACTCGAGCAGTACTCAAGAATATGTCTCAACAGCGTCCCATATGTGGTCTCCTTTACAGGTAAACCACTCTTGGACGGAAGAGGATATCGACTACGCAGTGTGACATCACGGGATTATTGTCATTTTGTCCTAATGACCGTAACGGAACGGTACAGTCCGCCGCTCGTGGTCTCGCGGTAGCGTTCTCGCTTCCCGAGCACGGGGTCCCGGGTTCGATTCCCGGCGGGGTCAGGGATTTTCACCTGCCTCGAGATGACTGGGTGTTTGTGTTGTCCTCATCATTTCATCATCATCCAGGAAAGTGGCGAAATTGGACTGAGCAAAGGTTGGGAAATTGTACGGGCGCTGATAACCACGCAGTTGAGCGCCCCACAAACCAAACATCATCATCATCAGGAACGGTACAGCTTCGTCCACAGTGTCGCCTCGACGCTGAAGCATTGCAGCGAGTCTGTGTTTATATGTGACGATATTTCGCTGCAGTTTAATGTATCAACTGGCGCTGCCCAGAATCCACAAACACTACATACAGCAATAGTGAAATGGACTGTGTCGCTTGTATGCTGAATTGAAATAATTTCATAACTTAAGGATTTTTCCTTATTTTTGTCGTGTGAAAGAGCAAAGTATGGTTTCTGTATATCCTTATACACTATAGGCTAGTGCTGAATGTCCCATAGTAGCACTGGGATACCGTCCGTAGAACTCTGAAGCAAACATGATACTGCTAGTGTACTAAAAATATCGAACTTGACGAAAATTGATTGATGTGAAGTGGATTTTCATATAACAATGGTAAGAAAATACTGTAACATCAGCACTGTGCATGTAGAAGTATTCGAGCTTCTATATTCAGTTCTTCTGGTTTATTTCCGTGAGCTTCGTCGTTACTATTCGTTTATTCACTTCCTCGGCATTCCTAATCCGCTCTTCGGAAATTATCCTTCATTTTTCTACCTCTTACATCTCTTTCTCTGCATGTGTTATACACAGTTACGCAAACAGCTGCAAATCACCTGTGGAAGCACGTACATGAATTTTCGTGTGAGACCGTTGATATGCCTCCATAACATGGGTTCTTAAACGTTACAAGACGTCAGCACACCCTCTCACGGTGCGTGCTGGTGCAGTATTAAGAGCAGCTATCGTATCCCGGAAGACGTGGGTTCGAATTTACGTCTGTCTATTCAGATTGAGATTTTGCGTGGTTTCCTGCCTTTCTTAAGGCAATGCCGTAATAGTTCTTTTCAAAAGTACACGGCGATTTCCTACCCCGTGTTCTCCAATCCACCTTGTGTTCCTTCTCTAACGATGTAGTAGTCGACGGGACGTTAAGCCCAGATCTTCCTTTTCTTCCTTCTTTTTACCTCTACATTTTCCTTGTCTACATTAGTTTTCCTGCAACTTCCAAAACTTAACATCTCTGTCTGTAGCACTAGTGACAAATGTGTGTGATAGGGAGATTGGGACGTGCGGATAAGATTGATCTGGAAATGTGCAACTTTGTATATGATAATTGTTGCACTAATACTGTAAATATGTGTCTATGAAATGATAAATTATGATTAAAAAACGTATCTCGAATCTAGGAACGAAGAAACGGCATTAGCAGAAACTTTCTTGTGAATCTGGAACGAAATTTATGCGACGAAAAACGACAAGGAAATATTATTTACCATAGAGTGTGTCCTGATATATCGTAGTGTACTAACTTCCTCACTCAGACTTTTTGTTAGAGGACAGTCATGAGGTAGGTATTTTTATCGCAAGAGCTGCAATCTTCTAAAATTTCAAAGGTGGATCAATATTACCCAATGCAATCCAAATGAGACAGAGTCACCGTTGCAATGAAATGAAAACTTTGAGTAACTGACAATTACCACTGCTACTAAACCATAGATGTCCCTGCCACGAGTTTTGCTATCTGAGTATCAACGTACCCAAACGAAAATAATTTCTCTCTCAGCTGAATGCTGACATCCTCCCAGACGATGCTATCTCATCCGATGCATCCAGCATCACACTAAGCAAAATTTAATTTCCTCTTCAAAAAAAAATGGTTCAAATGGCTCTGAGCACTATGGGACTTAACTTCTGAGGTCATCAGTCCCCTAGAACTTAGAACTACTTAAACCTAACTAACCTAAGGACATCATACACATCCATGCCCGAAGCAGGATTCGAACCTGCGACCGTAGCGGTCGCGCGGTTCCAGACTGTAGCGCCTAGAACCGCTCGGCCATTCCGGTCGGCATTTCCCCTTCTTTGTGTAAAACTAATCTCTTTGATGGGGGACTAGCGACTGTCGACAGTCTGCAAATACCTTTGTCGATAGATTGTAGCAAACATACAGGTTGTGTGTGTGTGAAATCTCATAGGACTTAACTGCTAAGGTCATCAGTCCCTAAGCACACACACTACTTAACCTAAATTATTCTAAGGACAAACACGCACACCCATGCCCGAGGGAGGACTCGAACCTCCGCCGGGACCAGCCACAGAGTCCCCGACTGCAGCGCCTTAGACCGCTCGGCTAATACCGCGCGGCCATACAGGTTGTTTAAAAAAAGTATCACACATTCCTACAGGAGGTAGTATTGGTCGAAACTAGAAGAAAAGTTCCCATGATTATACGCCCTGTTGATAAACGGGCCATTTTACTTGTGATAATTGTTTAGTATTCGGTGATGCAGTCAGAATTCATAAGAGATGGAATAGTTAGTCATCAGAATATGGACTTGTGGGCAGATACAAATCCTCGAGAATCATGGGAGGAGGCACCACATCGTGCGGTAGCGTACTCGCTTCCCACGCCCGGGTTCCCGGGTTCGATTCCCGGCGGGGTCAGGGATTTTCTCTGCCTCGTGATGACTGGGTGTTGTCGTGATGTCCTTAGGTTAGTTAGGTTTAAGTAGTTCCAAGTTCTAGGGGACTGATGACCATAGATGTTAAGTCCCATAGTGCTCAGAGCCATTTGAACCAGTTTTTTGGAGGCACCACAAACAGGCTAACAGATGCTGTGTATCAGCGATTTCTGCGCAACGTATGACCAGCGCTATTGGAGAACGTTACCCTTGCAGGAAGACAACAACCGTGGTTTATGCACGGCGGCGCACCACCCCGTTTTCTGTAAATCGTGAGACAGTACTTCACGGAACGTTTCATGGGCGATGGATTGATCAAGAAAGTCCGGTAGCATATCTTCGCCGTTCACCGGACCCAAATCCGTAGGACTTGCGCCTGTGGGAACATTCAAAGACCATCGACAATTTGCAGACATCACAGGAGCGTGAGGGTGTGACCAATGTATGTGACGCTATCCGAATGAAGCAGCTATATCTGAAAGAAGGGCTGCGAAGAATGGCTGAGGGATGTACAGCATTCGTGGTAACCACATACGTACTGCCTACAGTGTCTACGTAACAGACAGAAGGGAATGAGAAGACGGATTGGCCCAAATCGCAACAGGTACTGGTTTCAGGACATCTCATTATAGGTACTTTTCTTCTACTCTTGACCATTGCCACCTCCTGCAGGAGCGTGTGACACTTTTTTTTAAAGGCCACGTATCGGTAAGGTATTCAGTGGCGTTCAGTCTTATTTGAACAGTACAAAACAGAAGTTGCTTTACGATTCTGATGAACAGAAAATAAGCTAGCATACAGCCAGGGTACTGTACCACAGAGAACCGAAATCACGGTGGTCGAAAGAGGACTTGAAACCCACTCCTCACGAAAAGTATCCAGTATCCCGCCCACTACGGGAACTCATTAGATGAGCAGCGTAAGCATTCAGTTATACGCAAATACTACGGTACCTAACGAAAACAAAACGATATTGTTCAGATTATTAACGAACTGCTTGTCTTAGCACATCAGCGCGTGACTTTTCTCGGCCTTGCAATGAGTGCTTTCGCTGTCACAAGTTTTAACCTGCTCGATCACCAGAGTGGAAGTCGGCAAGCAGTTTACTCGCTCTCAGCCGGAAGGCAAAAACGACGGAGCTATAATGCTTCGTCACGGTAAAAGACATGCAGAAACGTTGTGAGCCGTGGAAAGAATGAACGCAGATGTGTGCAGGTTAAAATGAGTCCTACTTTGTAAGCATCTACCAACAACTGAACAGGGTTAGTAGACTCCAAAATCTTCAGCACCAGTTTAGTCAATTTTGTGAGAACCCGGGATATTACAATTTCTGGCGGAGTGCAAAAATACACCTCTAATAAACTGTTCGCCTATGTCTGGACTGATTAATATTAAAGAAACTTACCATAGCGTGAAGACACAGTTGAAGGTCGAATTGCAGTATCATGTTAATGCGCTAAGGCTTAGTAACGTGTGCAGTCTTGATAATTTTTATATCGAGGTGCTAGACAATTTATTTATTTATGCATTTATTTCATTTAGTACGATCGGAGACTTCAGACCAACTTTTACATCACACCAGAGCCAATTCACATTACAACACGAATAATACAGGGCGCGCCACGGAAATCACGTGATTTTTAGGTAACATGTACTTAGTTTTGAATAAAAATATTCTGTTGTACGCGATAATAATAATTATAGTAATAGACTGTAAGAAAAAAAAGACACACCATGAATAAAATATCTGAGATGTGATGTACATGTGCAGACAAACAAATAATTACAGTTTCAGAAAAATTGGATGATTTATTCAAGAGAAATAGCTTCATAAATTGAGCAAGTCAATAACGCGTTGGTCCACCTGCGGCCCTTATGCAAGCTGTTATTCGGCTTGATATCGGTTGATAGAATTAATTGTTGAACTTCCTCCTAAGAGATATCGTGTCAAATTCTGTCCAATAGGAGCGTTAGATCGTCAAAATCCCGAGATAGCGGGAGGGCTGTGCCCATAATGTTCCAAACGTTCTCAATTGCGGAGACATCCGGCGACCTTGCTAGTCAAAGTAGGGTTTGAAAAGCAGGACGACAACCAATAGAAACGCTTGATGACTTGCCATGAAGGGCAACAAAACAAGGCGTAGAATATCGTCGAGCCGCGCGGAGTGGCCGCGAGGTTTGAGGCGCCATGTCACGGATTGGGCGGTCCTTCCCGCAGGAGGTTCGAGTCCTCCCTCTGTCATGGGTGTGTGTGTTGTTCTTAGCGTAAGTTCGTTTAAGTTAGTTTAAGTAGTGTGTAAGTCTAGGGACTGATGGCCTCAGCAGTTTGGTCCCTTAGGAATTCACATACATTTGAACATTTCACTATCGTCGACGTGCTGCTGTCTTGCAACAGTATCGCGAATGACTACCAAATAAGTCCTGGTATGAAATGAAATGGCACCCCAGACGACCACACCTGACTGTCGGATCAATGACCTCGCTGTTTGGTTCCCCCCACCCTGAATCGGTTGTCGGGCTGTACGGCCGGCGACATTCAAGTTAGTATCTCACTGTGGCGTCTCCAGACAAGTCCTTAAGGTTATGGTAATCAATAACAACAACTGCACGAAAATTAATGTGCATTATTATTAGGCATGTTCTGACAGTAATGTAAATGAATGGTTCAAAGAATCAGCCCTGCGCCTCAATACATGCTGCACACGCTATCAGTGCCCACCCACCTCTGGAGAGCACGTCAGGATTCTGTTGGATTTGTTGGAATGAATTAGTAATTCTGACTATCAGCTCAGCTCTAGAGGTAGTTGGAGTAATGTGAACCATACTCTTGAAATGTCCCCAGAGAAAGTAACCAAGATGCAGCAAGTCAGGAGAAGAAGATGATTATTCACAGCTCCCGCCCACATGTTTACGGAGGACCGTCGCTGGTGCGATCTAACAACAACGTCATGCAAGTTCTTGCAGTCCCAAATGTGGCTGTTCCTGCTGTTAAAATACCCGTCTATAAATTAGTATGAAAGGCAATATCATACACTCCTCCGTATACGAACCACGGCACAAACTGCATACGATGTGGGATAATTAGCTGGTCCTAAAACCTGCATCCTTTAAAGATGGTGCATATGTGGGTTGTACTCCTGCAACCCTCTACCACAGCATGGTCTACAGCATGCGTGCTGCTTGAAGGCTCATTGCTAATCTACGGTTCACTTCAACCTCAAAATCTGGAGTTCTTCCGTCACGCCTACCATCACCGAGGAAGCAAACCCCTTGAATTGCAGCAAAGGTTCTGTGGTACGGTTGTCTTCTGTTAGGGAGCCGATTTTCGTAGATACAATGAGCTGTTCTTCCACTTTCTCTCGCCTCACCGTAACATCTAATCATATCAGTGAACTCTTCAAATCCATACTCCCTTCCTCATTGAGAACTGAATTCAGGACTAATAATATTACCGAAACTATTCACGAAACTGAAGATATAGTTTTACAACAACACAAGCTGAGGGACAGGACTGGTACGACTCCGCCGAATAGCAACATCACTAGGAGCTGCGCATCGTAACGATGTGCATAATTCATAAACGAGGATCAAAGTGTACATGTTTCTTAACCAAAAATAATCATCTTCGTGTGATTTATCATCCCTCAAAGTTCGTCGGTGAGGTACTGAAGCACCTTATACACTTCAAAAGCTATTGTACAGTGCATGCCAAAGAGTAAATCGTACCAGTATTATCTGCTTTCTTTCCTATTCCATTACCGTGTTCAGCGAAGGAAATATGACTTTCTGTATTATTCAGTACGCGTCCTAGACTCTCTCATTACATTCTCAGAATCTCTACGCGAAATACACGTAGTGGTTATACTTAAGTTGCAGCTACTCGTTGAGGTCCAGTATGGGCTGTAATTATTGTATGGCAGCGAAACGTGGTAGATATTCTAATCAGTAAAAGCGGTATCGATGTACAGTGGAAAAAAACTTGTGACAATTTTGGCCACCAGGTTCAAATCTGGCACTGTGAATGCAAGAAAGACGCATAGAAATGTTTCCACATACAATAGATCGGCAGAAAAGGTTAAATAAGTGAGGTAGGCATAATGTTTATTCTGTTATTAACCGTCGCTTACACAGTTTGTTCAGTATACGCCCTGGAGACATCGACAAGATACTGCATCCGCAAAACGACGTGGTCATTAGTTGCTCGCAGCAGTACCGGTAGAATCTGAGCACTGTGTTCCTGTAAAGTGGCCTTCAGGTCAGGTAAAGGCCGAACTTGTCCCTGGTAAATGCGTTCTTTTAGATATGAAGATATGCACAGAAAAACGGGCTAACCCTCAAATGTAAAAGGTTAGAGATAAGTGTTGACATCTGTTGCAGAGGACGGGAACTATCAAAATTGACTAAATATCACATTAGGATATTTAGGGGTAAGACCAATGTCAATTTTGATAGTTCCCGTACTTAGCACTAGATGGCAACAGTTATCTCTGAGTTTTTACATTTGAGGGTTAGCCCGTTTCTCCGCGCATGTCTTCATACCTCCAGAGCCAAAAGTCATACGAATTCAGATCAGGGGATCTTGCAGGCCATGCCTCTGGAATACCTATGGAGATTACACGTCCGTGGAAGGTTGAATTACGCAAATCTTTTACTGGGGGAGGGATGTGAGATATTGCCCGATCTTGCACGAAAACAGTGATTTCCACACAGTTCCGTTCTTCCAAAGCAGGAATCACATACAGCACAAGTAGGTCTCGATAACGTGCAGACGTCATGGTACACCTGACAGGGTCTCTGGGTGTATTCTCTTCAAAAAAGTACCGAGCGAGAATAAATGTGCTTGTGAATCCACAGGGCACAGTCGCATACGGCGAGTGCAATGGCTTCTCGCGCAGTTTAACAATATATAAGAAAGTATCAGCCTCGACTGCGTTAATGAAACCAACGTTTAACTAGGTTTCAGCACAAATAATTGAGCATCCTTCAGAAGATATACCTGAATCTATAATTTGTCTAAGAGGGCATGGTCTAGAAATAAAACTAAAACAGCCTGAATAGGAGTAGTCACATTAAAAAAAATGCGGTACATAAGTACTAAGTCAACACCAAGACTTAGTACTTATGTACCGCATTTTTAAAATGTGACTACGCCTATTCAGGCTGTTTTAGTTTTATTTCTAGACCATGCCCTCTTAGACAAATTATAGATTCAGGCATATCTTCTGAAGAAGGCTCAATTATTTGGGCTGAAACGTAGATAAAGGTTGGTTTCATTACCGCAATCGAGGCTGATAGTTTCTTGTATATTTGATTATCACGATTGCTGATTGTGCTGCAATGTTGAAAGTACAGTTTAATAATACCCAAATTTGGCAGTTGTGTGTATTCACTGCTCCCCGTAGTGTGAAATGTGCCTCGTCATTCCTTAAAATACTCCTGGCCACACGTCATCAACTGCAATCCGTGCGAGAAACCGAAGAACACATCCGGATCGTTGATTAGATTAGATTAGATTAATACTTGTTCCATAGATCATGAATACGACACTTCGTAATGATGTGGAACGCGTCAGGTTAATAAAAGATGTCTGTACAGGATATTACATTACACAAAATATTACATGACACTAATGTTTAAGTTGTTTTTTTTCCCTCCCTTAATTTATATCTAAAAATTTAGCCAATGAGTAGAAGGAGTTGTCATCTAGAAATTCTTTTAATTTATTTTTAAATGTTGGTTGGCTATCTGTCAGGCTTTTGATGCTGTTTGGTAGGTGACCAAAGACTTTTGTGGCAGCATAATTTACCCCTTTCTGTGCCAAAGTCAGATTTAACCCTGCATAGTGAAGATCATCCTTTCTCCTGATGTTATAGCTATGCACACTGCTATTACTTTTGAACTGGGTTGGATTATTAACAACAAATTTCGTAAGTGAATATATGTACTGTGAGGTTACTGTGAGGATCCCTAGATCCTTAAATAGATGTCTGCAGGATGACCGTGGGTGGGCTCCAGCAATTATTCTGATTTTGAGCAATGAATACTTTTCTACTCAACGATGAATTACCCCAGAATATGATGCCATACGAAAGCAGTGAATGAAAGTAGGCATAGTAAGCTAATATACTGAGATCCTTTTCACCAAAATTTGCAATAAACCTAATAGCATACGTAGCTGAACTCAGACGTTTATGCAGACCATCAGTGTGTTGCTTCCAGTTTAACCTCTCATAAATGGACACACCTAAAAATTTTGAAAATTCTACCTTAGCTACAGACTTCTGTTCAAAGTCTATATTTATTACTGGAGTTGTGCCATTTACTGTACAGAACTGTATATACTGTGTTTTATCAAAATTTAAAGAGAGTCCGTTTGCTGCGAACCACTTAATAATTTTGTGAAAAACATCATTTACAATTACATCACTTAGTTCTTGGTTTTTGGATGTTATGACTATACTTATATCATCAGCAAAAAGAACTAACTTTGCATCTTCATCAATGTGGAACGGTAAGTCATTAATGTATATCAAGAACAGTAAAGGACCTAAGACCAAACCCTGTGGGACCCCATACTTGATAGCCGCCCAGTTTGAGGAATCAGCTGTTGTTTTAACATTACATGAACCACTTATTTCAACTTTCTGAATTCTTCCATTTAAGTATGAATTAAACCATTTGTGCACTGCCCCCCCTCAAACCATAATGATTTAGCTTATCTAAAAGAATTCCATGATTTACACAATCGAAGGCCTTTGAGAGATCACAAAAAATACCAATGGGTGATGTCCGGTTATTCAGAGCATTTAATATTTGATCAGTGAAAGCGTATATAGCATTTTCTGTTGAAAAGCCTTTCTGAAAACCAAACTGACATTTTGTTAGTACTTTATTTTTACAAATATGGGAGGCTACTCTTGAATACATTACTTTCTCAAAAATTTTTGATAGAGCTGTCAGAAGAGAGATTGGGCGATGGTTGTTG
This sequence comes from Schistocerca cancellata, assembly GCF_023864275.1. Classification (NCBI taxonomy): domain Eukaryota; kingdom Metazoa; phylum Arthropoda; class Insecta; order Orthoptera; family Acrididae; genus Schistocerca; species Schistocerca cancellata. The sequence goes on from NC_064629.1 coordinate 803,434,910, forward strand.
ACATCCGACGTATCCCCCTTTTTATGCAATGGTTTTACAATGGCATATTTCAGTCTATCGGGGAAAACACCCTGCTCCAAGGAGCTATTACATACGTGGCTGAGAATCCTACTTATCTTTGGAGAACAAGCTTTAAGTACCTTGCTGGAAATGTCATCAATTCCATAAGAGCTTTTATTTTTCAGTGAGTTTATTATTTTACTGATTTCAGAGGGAGAGGTTGGTGGAAATACGGTTGTTTCAAACTGCACAGGTATGGCCTCTTCTATTAGTAGCCTTGCCTCTTCTAGTGAAGATCTAGATCCTATTTTCTCCACAACATTTAAAAAATGATTATTGAAAATATTTTCAATTTCTGATTGTTTGTTAGTACACTTGTCATTCAGTTTTATGGCACTAAAGTCTTCCTGTTATCTTGGTTGCCCTGTTTCCCTTTCAATAATATTCCAAATTGCTTTAATTTTATTATCAGAGTTACTGATCTCAGACATGATACACATGCTTCTGGACTTTTAATAACAATAGTTTTTATAAAATTGAACAATTTCGGAGACAGTACTCCCTCTTGCTGTTAGATACAGTTCTCTTTTACGGTTGCAAGATATTTTTATTTCTTTAGTTAGCCAAGGTTTTTTATATGTTTTCTTGGAATTATGTTTAACAATTTTTTTGGGGAAACAATTTTCAAATACCCTTAAAAATGTATTGTGAAATAAGTTATATTTCAAGTTTGCATCGGGTTCCTTATACACTTCATCCCAGTCTAGCTGCTGTAGGCTTTCCCTAAAGGCCGGCTGTGGTGGCCAAGCGGTTAAAGGCGCTACATTCTGGAACCGCGCGGCCGCTACGGTCGCAGGTTCGAATCCTGCCTCGGGCATGGATGTGTGTGATGTCCTTAGGTTAGTTAGGTTTAAGTAGTTCTAAGTTCTAGGGGACTGATGACCTTGGAAGTTAAGTCCCATAGTGCTCAGAACCATTTGAACCATTTTTTCCCTAAAGTTGCTGCGGATCATCAGGTTTCAATTGCTCCACCGTCTGGATCTTGCACGGACACCAGTGTAATGTAGATTGCAAAACTTTCAATACTGTTGACCATGAGGTGGGTAATTCTCGCGACACTAAATGAGCGCTAGCCCTACACAGGGCAAGTGCTGTGTGGTCAGTTACAGCAACAACAACCTCGTCAATAACTTCCACCGGTCTAAGACGTCTTTGTCTTCCAGGTGCCACACCAAGTTTCGAATTTCTTATCATCTTCTTTAAACAATTTAATGACGTCGGACCTCTCCTTAGACCTTTCGTCGTCTGTACCTTCTCAGTGCAGCACTGTAGCTGCCGCCGTTCACGTAGAACAGTTTCACTAACAGCGCACTACCTCTCTTCTCTATAGCCACACTGTTCACTCACGTTATGGCTTGTCAAATGACAGTGTGGATGTAATACCGTCATACAAACAGAGCACACCCCCAGATGTGCACCTTGTGGCCACAACTGGAACGAATTCATTTTCCACTGTAGAGATAGCGTATCTACCAAGCTTCACTCCCATACGATAATTTCAGCCCATAGTGGAGCTCCATGGGTAACTCCACTTCAATTACAATACTGGCCATTAAAATTGCTACACCACGAAGATGACGTGCTACAGACGCGAAATTTAACCGAAGGGAAGAAGATGCTGTGGTATGCAAATGATAAGCTTTTCAGGGCATTCGCACAAGGCTGGCGCCGGTGGCGACACCTACAACTTGCTGGCATGAGGAAAGTTTCCAACCGATTTCTCAAACAGCAGTTGGCCGGCGTTGCCTGGTGATACGGTGTTGTGATGCCTCGTGTAAGGAGGAGAAATGCGTACCATCACGTTTCCGACATTGATAAAGGTCGGATTGTAGCCTATCGCGATAGCGGTTTATCGTATCGCAACATTGCTGCTCGCGTTGGTCGAGATCCAATGACTGTTAACAGAATATGGAATCGGTAGGTTCAGGAGGGTAATACGGAACGCCGTGCTGGATCCCAACGGCCTCGTATCACTAGCAGTCGAGATGACAGACATCTTATCCGCATGGCTGTAACGGATCGTGCAGCCACGTCTCGATCCCTGAGTCAACAGATGAGGACGTTTGCAAAACAACAACCATCTGCCCAGGCATACCAAGGCCGTTATTACAGCCAGAGGTGGTTGTTCTGGGTACTGATTTCTCAGGATCTATGCACCCAAATTGCGTGAAAATGTAATCGCATGTCAGTTCTAGTATAATATATTTGTCCAATGAATACCCGTTTATCATCTGCATTTCTTCTTGGTGTAGCAATTTTAATGGCCAGTAGTGTATAAAGACCCGGTACGATGGTGGCTGCATGCTAGTCGCACAGTGTTCTTCTAATACAACTTTTCTAAATTTACCAAATAGCGTTTCGTGAGAATTATGTTGTCTTTCTTCCAAGGATTCTAACTTGTTCCCCGAGCATTTCTGCTACATTTACCGAGCTGATACGATCCTAGCAGCGTACAGCGGAATTCGTTCGATGTCTGTTGCCATCCCACTTGATAAGGACTCCAAACACTTTAACAGTACTCTAGAACTGGTAGCATCGGTATCGTGTACACCATTTCTTTCACAAATGCATCGCATTTTCCCAGAAACCTTCAAATAAATCTAAGTCTTCCATTCGTCTTTCCTACTAATGATATTCAGTGATGATTCTATTCCATATCGCTCCTTGTACGGTGTGACGAACTCAAGATATTCATTAATAATCTTGTAATCAGATCTATCGGGTTTTTTTTCTCTTCGTTACCTTACATTTAGCCACATTTAAATAGAGTTGGCTGCCGTATCAGTTCCACTTCACTGAGCGAGTTCCGATGAGCGAGAAGTAACGGCGTGCGGTGGGCGCGCATTGAGCGGGGCAGGTGGTCCTTGTGTTTCACAAACGCGAATAACGAAGGAAAAGCTCTAAGTGAGCACGGGGCGGCATATTCCAGTAACCCCATTCCGTCTCCCCTCGGCCGGCTTTGTCGGCGGGGCGACCCCCCCGGCGCACACACACACACACACACACCATTCAACCCTTTTTTCGCCTGTTTTCAGAGCGGCAGGATTTTCTTTTTTATTTGGCGAGGCCGTAGAAGACGCGAACGGCTGCGGCTGCTGGCCCCGACACCGGCATTCTTACCGAGCAGACGGCGCGCCTGCTTCCGTCACCCCCGTTACTGCGGGATGCGCCCACAGCTGCCACACACCCAGCAAGCCTTCTCACGCACTCCCGCCGTGCACTTCCTCCACGAAACACTAGTAATATGGGGCAAGGTTCCCACACGTCGTCTCTCCCATCTGCAGCCCGTCCGCGAGTACCTAACATGACTTGACCGCGTGGCAATCCGACTAAACGCAAACAAATTACTCGCCATTTCCGGCAGCGTGATGTAGTAATACAACTGCATAAACGTATACCGTAATAGAATACAAAACGATCGCTCACTGTTTCACAGTTCCAGTACACGCAAGATGCGTACGAACTGCATCGACAAAATTTCGGAAGTTACTCGGGAATACTTTCTGTGTATTTTGACGCTAAGGACCCGTTATCTCCGTTTGCTCGTTACAGAGCAATCGTGTAATTATGATGGTTTCATTTTTATTACACCATGACTGGTTTCGAGTCTGCTAATGACTCATTATCAAATGACACATAATTTTAATGACTGTTTGTAGCGTTGTGGAGGTCGTGTGCCTGTGGCAAACTAGAAAAAAATGAAACAAGTAAGCACTGAATGTGGCAAAGTATCAGGAATTATTTATATCATAAGATAGACTTGGCATTACTTACAGATACTAGCATTCATGGGTTTAGTCCTGGTGCACACGTCACTCTCGAAAACATAGTTTATGTTTACAAGTTCTCTTAAATACACAGCACTATACAAACTTTGCCACAATCAACAATTTCCACGTGTCTAACGTCAAGGATTTGAATTGGAGCAGAAATTTTATTTCGTCAACACTCGCATTTTCAAAAGTTGCACATAAATGACGGTAAATATACAGCGTGTAGGGGGAGGAAAGGTCAATATTATACACAGTGACAGCATAAGTAATTCTGAGCAAAAAATGTTATATGAACATAGGTCTGCAAATGCTTCGTTAGGGAGGTATGGGAATTGAAAGAAACTTTAATTCTGCAAGATTGATGTGCACAACGTGAACGTATACGAAATACAACTGGACCGTATCGTGATTTTCTTGAAAACAGTGTTACAGAGAAGTACAGTTATGTTACACACTTTTACATAATGTTTATTTACTTTGCATTTAGTACATAGTGCATCACAACATGCATGTTACATGTATTCAGTTGAAAAAGGACGTACCACGTCTTTTACAAACGGCTTTGACTCTTATCGTACAGATATTGTACAGTTGACAGAACAGGTTCGAATATCCCACCATGAACGTCAATGCACTTTTGCTCTCTAGCGATAACATGTTGTTTTGCTTGTACAGTTGCCTGTGGTTGGTTCCTAATCAACTCAGCTGCGTCCATGATGTGAAGAAGCAGTTCATCTCGTGTATTTACCTTCACTTTGTGCACCTCTGAATTCATCTAACCCCATAAACAGAAATCTAAATGTGTAAGGTCAGGTGATCTTGGAGGCCAGTTAATAGCTCCGCCACGGCCAATTCAGCGTTTAGGGTAGGTGCAATTGAGATGGTCCCTCATATGCAAGGTAACATGTGGAAGGGCACCATCATGTCCGATGTACGTTCCAGTTCGCTTGGCTAAAGGAACGTCTTCCAATAGTTCCACAAATGAATTTTCCAAAAAAATGCAGATACCTCTCTCCCGTCAATCGCTGATTGATAATGAATGGACCTATCAAAAGGTTATCGATCATGCCGCACCAGACATTTGTGGCAAAACGAACATGGAAATTGCTATCCACTGAAGCGTGTGTATTTTCCCATGACCATCGATGATTATTGCTTGTGTTGTTTATTCCACGTCGTGAAAACTGGGCTTCGTCAGTGAATAGTATGTATGGAAGCAAATGACTATTCTCAATTACCCAGTGACAGAATTGAAGTCGTTGGGCATTGTCGACAACGTGGAGATTTTGATCACGTTGTATGTGAAATGGATACAGCTTTTCCGCATGTAATGTTTCCCATATACTTATCTGTGGGATATTCATATGCAGTATGCTCGTACTGGGACTTTGTTCAGCACTTGCGACAATTTCTTCCTGTTCTTGCAAAGTTTCTTGATGTGCACGCTCGGACGAAAAATGTCTATTTGGAAGAGAGCCAGTTGAATGCAAACTAATACTTTGGTAAACACCCTGCGATCAGGTAACCGTCGAGTCGGAAAATGCCTGTAGTATTCTGCTCTTGCAGCGGTAGCACCACCGTCGCAGAAGCTATAAACATAAACCATATCTGCGTATTCCTCATTACTGTAGACGTGTGGCTTTGTTAGCAGCGCTTGTACGAACACAGTTAACACCATACACTACACAGCTAACCGAACCGTCGTCGGTACACTAAACAATACGAATTAGACGGCACAACTGCGCAAAGAACGGGTGATTGTACCACGTACTACGTATGTCAAATGACCATAAAACGTGGTGCCGGCCGGGGTGGCCGAGCGGTTCTAGGCGCTACAGTCTGGAACCGCGCGACCGCTACGGTCGCAGGTTCGAATCCTACCTCGGGCATTGGTGTGTGTGATGTCCTTACGTTAGTTAGGTTTAACTAGTTCTAAGTTCTAGGGAACTGATGACCTCAGAAGTTAAGTCCCATAGTGCTCAGAGCCATTTGAACCATAAAGCGTGGTAGGTTGCATAGCGTAAACGTGGCATGTACTTGTGCATTGTTTGCAAGAAAATCGCGTTACGGTCCATTGTTACTGAGTATACGTTCACTTTGTACACATCAATTTTATAGAATTAAAGTTCCTTTCCATACCCATTTTTCCCTAACGAACCATTTGGGGACCCATGTTCATATAACATTTTGTGTTCAGAATTACTTATACTATCACTGTGTAAAATATTGACCTTTCCTACCCAAACATACTTATATACACTGATTTAAATTACAGTCACTATTTTCCGGTCGCTGTAGCCGAGCTTCAGTCCGGAAAAACGCTGCTGCTACGGTCGCAGGTTCAAATCCTGCTTCGGGCATGGATGTGTGTGATGTCCTTACGTTAGTTAGGTGTAAGTAGCTCTAAGTCTAGGAGACTGGTGACCCCAGATGTTAAGTCTCATAGTGCTCAAAGCCACTTGAACCATTTGAACAGTCATTATTACAAAAGTAACGTGTATTCATTATTGAAAAATTAACATGTGCTGTTTACAAAGTCTATAAAATTATAGTTCTATGTGTGGGTTTGGGAGGGTGGTATTGAGGGAGGGAGGACGGACATGTATGTGTGTGTGTGTGTGTGTGTGTGTGTGTGAAAGAGAGAGAGAGAGAGAGAGAGAGAGAGAGAGAGAGAGAGACATTGTAACCGGGATGTTCAAATGTGTGTGAAATCTTATGTGAAATCCTAAGGACAGCCGGCCTGTGTGACCGAGCGGTTCTAGGCGCTTCAGTCTGGAACCGCGCGACCTCTACGGTCGCAGGTTCGAATCCTGCCTCGGGCATGGATGTGTGTGATGACCTTAGGTTAGTTAGGTTTAAGTAGTTCTAAGTTGTAGGGGACTGATGACCTCAGATGTTAAATCCCATAGTGCTCAAAGTCCTTTTTTTATCCTAAGGACAAACACACATACCCATGCCCGAGGGACCGTTTATGAGTTGTTGTTGTTGTGGTCTTCAGACCTGAGACTGGTTTGATGCAGCTCTCCATGCTACTCTATCCTGTGCAAGCTTCTTCATCTCCCAGTACCTACTGCAACCTACATCCTTCTGTATCTGATTAGTGTATTCATCTCTTGGTCTCCCTCTATGATTTTTACCCTCCACGCTGCCCTCCAGTACCAAATTGGTGATCTCTTGATGCCTCAGAACATGTCCTACCAACCAGGCCCTTCTTCTAGTCAAGTTGTGCCACAAACTCCTCTTCTCCCCAATTCTATTCAATATATCCTCATTAGTTATGTGATTTACCCATCTAATCTTCAGCATTTTCCGTAGCACCGCATTTCGAAAGCTTCTATACTCTTCGTGTCCAAACTACATACCGTCCATGTTTCACTTCCATACATGGCTACACTCCATACAAATACTTTCAGGAACGACTTCCTGACACATAAATCTATACTTGATGTTAAAAAATTTCTCTTCTTCAGAAACAATTTCCTTGCCATTGCAGTCTACATTTTATATCCTCTCTACTTCGACCATCATCAGTTATTTTGCTCCCCAAATAGCAAAACTCCTTTACTACTTTAAGTGTCTCATTTCCTAATCTAATTCCCTCACCATCACCCGATTTAATTTGACTACATTCCATTATCCTCGTTTTGCTTTTGTTGATGTTCATCTTATAACCTCCTTTCAAGACACTGTCCATTCCATTTAACTGCTCTTCCAAGTCCTTTGCTGTCTCTGACAGAATTACAATGTCATCGGCGAACCTCAAAGTTTTTATTTCTACTCCATTGATTTTAATACCTACTCCAAATTTTTCTTTTGTTTCCTTCACTGCTTGCTCAATATACAGATTGAATAACATCGGGGAGAGGCTACAACCCTGTCTCACTCCCTTCCCAACCACTGCTTCCCTTTCGTGCCCCTCGACTGTTATAGCTGCCATCTGGTTTCTGTACAAATTGTAAATAGCCTTTCGCTCCCAGTATTTTACCCCTGACAACTTCAGAATTTGAAAGAGAATATTCCAGTCAACATTGTCAAAAGCTTTCTCTAAGTCTGCAAATGCTAGAAAGGTAGGTTTGCCTTTCCTCAATTTATCTTCGAAGATAAGTCGTAGGGTCAGTATTGCCTCACATGTTCCAACATTTCTACAGAATCCAAACTGATCTTCGCCGAGGTCGGCTTCTACCAGTTTTTCCATTCGTTTGTAAAGAATACGCGTTAGTATTTTGCAGTTGTGACTTATTAAACTGATAGTTCGGTAATTTTCACATCCGTCAACACCTGTTTTCTTTGGGATTGGAATTATTATATTCTTCTTGAAGTCTGAGGGAATTTCGCCTGTCTCATACATCTTGCTCACCAGATGGTAGAGTTTTGTCAGCACTGGCTCTCCCAAGGCCGTCAGTAGTTCTAATGGAATGTTGTCTACTCCCGGGGCCTTGTTTCGACTCACGTCTTTCAGTGCTCTACCAAACTCTTCACGCAGTATCGTATCTCCCATTTCATCTTCATCTACATCCTCTTCCATTTCCACAATATTGTCCTCAAGTACATGGTCCTTGTATAGACCCTCTATATACTCCTTCCCCCTTTCTGCTTTCCCTTCTTTGCTTAGAACTGGGTTTCCATCTGAGCTCTTGATATTCATACAAGTGGTTCTATTTTCTCCAAAGGTTTCTTTAATTTTCCTGTAGGCAGTATCTATCTTACCCCTAGTGAGATAAGCCTCTACATCCTTACATTTGTCCTCTAGCCATCCCTGTTTAGCCATTTTGCACTTCCTGTCAATCTCATTTTTGAGACGTTTGTATTCCTTTTTGCCTGCTCATTTACTGCATTTGTATATTTTCTCCTTTCATCAATTAAATTCAATATTTCTTCTGTTACCCAAGGATTTCTACTAGCCCTCGTCTTTTTACCTACTTGATCCTCTGCTGCCTTCACCACTTCATCCCTCAGAGCTACCCATTCTTCTTCTACTGTATTTCTTTCCCCCATTCCTGTCAATTGTTCCCTTATGCTCTCCCTGAAACTCTGTACAACCTCTGGCTTAGTCAGTTTATCCAGGTCCCATCTCCTTAAATTCCCCCTTTTTTGCAGTTTCTTCAGTTTTAATCTACAGTTCATAACCAATAGATTGTGGTCAGAGTCCACATCTGCCCCTGGAATTGTCTTACAATTTAAAACCTAGTTCCTAAGTCTCTGTCTTACCATTATATAATCTATCTGAAACCTGTCGGTATGTCCAGGTTTCTTCCATGTATGCAACCTTCTTTTATGATTCTTGAACCAAGTGTTAGCTATGATTAAGTTGTGCTCTGTGCAGAACATTCCTCCATAATAATTAATAGTTGTAACATGCAGTTACCAAAAGTAAAACATAAAATACATATTAAGGCAATAAGTTTCAGACGAAACACGAACACAGCATATCATCGTATTTGCCGTTCTTCTATTGCATTCAGTGAACGCATACATGAGGTGCATATCGACCAACTCTTCATCTGTAAACGTAGCTTTACTGCTGTGTAACAATGGCAGCATACAACCAACACTGCCAGAAAAAACAAACCCGAGACATAACGCAGCGGAACTGATTACAAAAATATTCAAATGTCTCTGAGTACTATGGGACTTAACATCTGACGTCATCAGTCCCCTAGAACTTAGAACTATTTAAACCTAACTAATCTAAGGACATCACACACATCCATGCCCGAGGCAGGGTTCGAACCTGCGACCACAGCGGTCGCGCGGTTCCAGACTGAAGCACCTAGAACCGCTCAGCCACAGCGGCCGGCAACTGATTACAAACTTGAGGAAAAGGGGTAGAGTGGGCATTACTGTTGTCAAAAGCAAGTACTGTGAGTGAATGGAACAAGTTTGTTTCGGAACAATAGACACAGCTATGACGTTGTGCAGACATTTTCAGTGCAATACAGATACAAAGATAAATGGGATGAGAGGTCACGCGAAATGCGATTACTGTGAAACGAGCCATTGGAAACGACAGGTTCCTGATGCTAAATACTCAGAAAATATGTCTTAACAACCCTGAAACTTTCACGACAGAGTTCAGGTTCACACTTTGTAGCGCCTGACATATTAAAAACACAAAGATCAAGTGATCGAAATTTATACTAATAAGGCATACACTGGTTGGGGAACTATTGACACAATTCCAACACTTCAGTAATCACAAATAGGTTCAAAAACGTGAAATTACGTAGTAAACCACGTAAAAATAGTCAAATAACATTCAGTTGCCATTTTAATTAAGTGACGGTTACGTGGCAAGTATTAATCGCAAATGTTTCGTAAATGAGTAGTTATGACCCAAAGGACATCGTGAATACTGACAGAAGCTTACAGTATACAAACTGCAAGCAAGCAGATAGGAAATTACACTGAGGTGACGAAACTCAAGTGATTCCTCCTAAAATCGTGTCGGGCAACCTTCTGCCCTGCGGTGTGCAGCAGCTCGACGCGGCATAGACTCAACAAGTCGTTGGTAGCCCCTGCCACTGTAGCCAAAGTGCTGCCGGTGCAGGAGTTTGTCACGAACTGACCTCTCGATTATGTCACATAACTGTTCAGTGGGATCCATGCCTGGCGATCTGGGAGGCCACACCATTCGCTATAATTGTCCAGAATGTTCTTCAAACCAGTCGCGAACAATTGTGGCCCGCTGACATGGTGACATGGCGCATAGTCATCCAAAAAAAAAAAAAAAAAAAAAAAAAAAAAAAAAAAAAAACAACTTCATCGTTGTTTGGGAACATGAAGTCCATAAATGGCTACAAATGGTCTCCTTGTAGCCAAACATAACCATTTCAAGTCAATGATCGGTTCAGTCTGACCAGACGACTCAATCAATTGCATGTAAACACAGCCCACACCATCATAGAGCCACCACCAGCTTGCACAGTACCGTGTCGACAACTTGGGTCCATGGCTTGGCGGTATGTGCCACACTCGAACCCTACCATCAGCTCTTACCAACTAAAATCGTGTCTCGTCCGACCGTTTTCCAGTCGTCTAGGGTCTAACTCATATGGTCAGATCCCAGGAGAGCGGCTGAAGGCGATGTCGAGGTCTTTGCAAAGGCACTCGCGTCGGTCGTCTGCTGCCGTTGACCATTAACGCCAAATTTCACCGCACTGTCCTAACGGATACGTTCTTTGTACGTCCCACATTGATTTCTGTGGTTATTTAGGACAGTGCTGCTTGTCTGTAGAGCACTGACAACTCTACGCAAACGCCTCTGCTCTCGGTCGTTAAGTGAAGGCCGTCGGCCACTGCGTTGTGCGTGGTGAGAGGCAATGCCTGAAATTTGGCATTCTCGCTACACTCTTGACACTGTGGATCTCGGAGTATTGAATTCCCTAACGATTTCCGAAATCGAATATCCCATACATCAAACTACAACTACCATTCCGGGTTCAAAGTCTGTTAATTCCCATCATGCGGCCATAATCACGTCGGAAAGCTTTTCATACGAATAACCTGAGTACAAATGACAGCTCCTCCAATGACCTGCTCTTTTATACCCTGTGTACGATATTAGCGCCATGTGTATTAGTGCATATCGCTATCCCACGACTTTTCCCACCTCAGTGTATAGCTGTATGTGAATGCTCAATTCAGTTAGCACCTTAAACCACACGAAGTAAAGTAACCTAATTTTTCATTGAATTTAATATAATTGATCTTTTATAAGATTATAATTTTAAAAATTACATACTTCACTTCATGTTTTTGAACAGTGTGCAAAGGCACTTATCTAATGACGGTTTATAATACTTTCATGTCCTACTTGGTGCACCTTCTTAGTTTTGCAGAAATAAATAGTTCTCCAGTGCATAAATTTTAATTTTCACCAATTCATGACAAACTGCCATCATAATGCCTCCTTAGTCTCTCTTAATGAACAAAGGCATGAAGTTTATACAGTATTTTAGTATAACATTTTGTCTATTCGTGCATACAAACGTGTAGGTTCATAAGGAGCCTGCAACTTCCTTTTCGACAACTCAGAAATGAGTGGCCGAACTGAAGGGTGTCGTACTCTTATTGAAGGTCTATTGCGTATAATAACATTCCTGTAATGGACTGGACTGTTCAGAATTCCGACCTGAACCAAACTGAACATTTTTTGGATGAGTTAGATCGTCGACTTCGTTCAAGACTACATCGTCGAACATCACTACCTTTTCCGGTTTCGGCAGTTGAGAAAGAATGGGTTGCCATTCCACCGCAGACATTCAGTCGCCTGATTTAACGTGTCCACAGCAACGTTCAGACCCTCATAAAGGCAAAAAATGGAGGTACCCCACATTTATGCCCACTAACATGCATCCGGATACTTTTGATCAGATAGAGTATATGTCCCACCTTAGACGTTTTCCGCATTCGTACCAATTCTGCTTGTCGTTTTTCCCCTCCTATTCTTATAAGCAATTCTTTATTCATCATTCTGCCAGTCAGCTTCACTTTAACATTTTAAAACTATCCAAGTATTTTTTTCACTTTCATTTTCTATTCATGATTCGGTGCCACATAATATTACACTCCAGACAAAAGATCTTCCGAATCTGTTTCGGGGTTCTGTATGAATGATTTTTGCTGTCAACAAACATTTCACCTTTTCAAAAGCTCTCTTGCCCGTAGATATCCTACTTCTTATTTGTCCCACACAGCTTCCATTATCTCCCAACTGGTTCCAAGGTCCCACACAGCTTCCATTATCTCCCAACTGGTTCCAAGGTCCTTCCTTATAATGATAGTTTTCCAAGTGAAGTGGCGCAGTGGTAAAACTCCGCTTCCGAGAGGATGGCGCTGCAGATCCCTGTCCAGCGATCCAGCTTTAAGTATTCCGTAGTCTCCTTAAATCGACTAAGAAAAATGTCAGGATAGTCGTCCTAAAAGGGAACGAACGACTTCCTTCGGCATCCCTCCCCAGTCCGAGGTTGTGCTCCGTCGATAGGACGTTCAACTCAAATCTTTCTACCGTCCATTTAATGCCCTTGTTGTTGTTGTTGTTTTTGGGGAAGGAGACCAGACAGCGAGGTCATCGGTCTCATCGGATTAGGGAAGGACGGGGAAGGAAGTCGACCGTGCCCTTTCAAAGGAAGCATCCCGGCATTTGCCGGGAGTGATTTAGGGAAATCACGGAAAACCTAAATCAGGATGGCCGGACGCGGGATTGAACCGTCGTCCTCCCGAATGCGAGTCCAGTGTAATGCCCTTGTAAAGCGTAAGTAGTATAATTTATCACGTAATTTATTTACAAAGTAGTACCGTGGAAAATATATGTATCTCACCCTTTTGTAATAGAATTCCGCAGAATGCACGAAATTCACTTGTTAGTAGCTATCTATCGTTCCTTGCAGGGTCCGCAGATTGTAGACGCTGCTACCGTAATTCTGCAGCGCAGCCTCGCAACAGAACTACAAAAAGTATAGCATAAGCACGAAACAGCGTCGTGACATAGGTCTTTGATTCATCTCTGCATTGAGCGAACAATAGCCAAAGCTGCTCAATGCGCCAATTTAAGCACTTCGGTGATTACTCGTTACCTTCTTTTACTGCAGCAGGTGTTCGGTATCCCGAATGGCCACTGTTACAAAGATTTTTCATTGTTTTGTTCACATACTTTAGAAGAAGTCCCGTAACTGTATCATTAATGGTTCGATCCCCGCTGTTTACGTCCAGGCCTGAGAAAATTTTAGATTTCTGACAGTATCAATAACGAGATGCTTAGCATCCACTGTATTTCTGGTTTCATAGCTCTCTCGTTTCGTTGTTGAAAATCAAGCAAAGATGTCCATCTTAAAATCAAACACCGTGCAAATAAAGCTTTGGTCTCTGAGACCAAAGTTTCATTTCTGCAGGTGAGTCTTACGTGGGGCTCGCGTCTAAGTGCAGTGGAAACGCTTGTTCCTGCTAACACCTACAAAAATCATGTCGCGTACCAGATATGCCGCAAAGTTTGTATGACAGCGTTATTAGTCTTCAGATAACACAGCATCATCTTTAAGAAATCTTTGAGACCTCTCGATTCTGAATCCTTGTACTGGCTGCCACACATTCGTGTTGTGATATAGCAAGGCGGAACAGGGTGTAATCACGCAGCCGCTGCATGTTGCATGGTCACCGCAAGCGGTGACTGGAAAAATACGTGTGTGGCGTGCATGTCACTAGGTGCGCTTACTGTTGGGCTGTTTCTGCATTTTTAGTAAGCCAAAATATTTTGTGACTATAATTTGTTGTGTGGACCTGAGAACTTTACAATTCGTGGGACTTGCGAAGACATGATGTTGGACATGTTTTAGTGGAAAAAAGCTGCTAATTTAGCTTCGTTGCATTGTGTTATAGTTTAATGTTTTGACAGAAGGACTTCAAATATTTCATGGACAGTTGACAAAGACGTGATGTTAGATATATTTCAGCGGTGGGAGACTGTTCCATTAAACCTGAAGATGGGCTCTACTTCTGTCGAAACTCCTAGTTCAAAAAGGAGAATAACATCGCGTCGTTGAATTCAGTGATTCAAGGTGTTATTAATGTCTAACAACCACTACCTCACGTCTATGAAAACAGGCAGTGTTAAAATTTCAGGTTACTCCCGAAATCTGCTTTATCTGAGAGTTCCAAAAGTGTATCAATGCCTGTCATTGAAAAGTCATCAAATACAACCTTGTTGCTTCTCTGATGATCGAAGACAGACAGGACGTCAGCTGAAGAGGAATTCAGGGAGGAAAAATTAATATGTATTCCTTTATTTTCCTCTTTCTTTATATGTCCACCTGTATTTATTGCTGTCTAATTTACATGCTTTTTGTGGCCGGCCGGTGTGGCCGAGCGGTTCTAGGCGCTACAGTCTGGAACCGTGGGACCGCTACGGTCGCAGGTTCGAATCCTGCCTCGGGCATGGATGTGTGTGATGTCCTTAGGTTAGTTAGGTTTAAGTAGTTCTAAGTTCTAGGGGACTGATGACCTCAGAAGTTAAGTCCCATAGTGCTCAGAGCCATTTGAACCATTTCATATGCTTTTTCGAAGCTGAATGTCTCAGTCCTCAGGCACCGTACGATGACGCAAGGATCGATCAAGTATGTAAGACATGTAACCCGACAGAGAGAATAATAAAACTATCTTTCTTGTCAAAGTTATTATAACTGAGCAGTCTCCGAGATAAAGGGAAAATACTTTTCTGCCGACAACTGAATAGCTTTTAAGAAGATTTCCACTAATGAATATCTCAAGAAACATCCCGTATGTGGTGATTACAATTGCATATAGCACGATTTATATTTTAATGAAGCGCCAGGGACCCGCGGTATCTATCAGTGTTTGGTTTGTACGTAACAAGTAAGCTGAGACAAACCATACATGACGGTCTCATCATGGCTCTCATATCGCCATAACGATCTATCACTACAAGATTTTCGTATTCGAAAGACACAAATCATATTTGTAAAAGTCGCATCAAGTATCTTGATTTTCCAAACAAACTGCAAATTAAATTACACATCATTGTGTCATTCAATCCAGAATAAATATTTGCGTGAAATCGTAAGAATATATGACAACACAGCAATTGAAGTGTACAGATAATAAGTAACGTTTGAAAACGAAGGCTTCTCATATATTTACTTTTAACACTCATGTCTTTGTGACTGATAAAAGAGATCATTAGCATTCATATTTGTTTCGCTGGAACTTAAAGGCACATTTCATTTACTTGTAGAATCCGAATAAAATATTCTAAACGTTTAGTTGAGTGTAGAGCGAAGCGGTGCTATTTTACCTACGAGTCCACTTATCGGCTGAACTGTGGGCATTACACCGTATGTTTATAGACAGAATGTGAACTGCTCACCTGCGTGGCTTACACTTTAACACTTTAGTTATCACTGGTAAAGACATATACCACCGGTGTTAAGTGCTGTTTATTACTTTATTTACTACATGCAATCGATTTTGATATTAATATATTCACAATAGTTTCTCGGCTAAGTATGAATATCAAGTCGTCAGGCTTGAGATACCAGCGAAGAAGTAGGTAATTGTATGAATATCTACTGCTGCTCTTTCAGACAGCCGTCTTCAGAGCTGCTTTTGAGTTCGGTTGGCATTTGTCACCTGTGGATGTACTCTTCTCACATCCTATGATATATACGACGATACACGTTATTCACAGTAACATTTCCTACTTTATAAAGTAAGCATATCAACAGCTAGTTTTCTTTCGCGCCGTACTTTGGGGCAAAAAGAATTTCGTGAATTCTGTCCCTAGTTATATCTAATTTTATTGATTAAAATACTGCTTCTAATGAATAACATGCATTGCAGATAATATAGTTTTACAAATTATCTCCTAAACATTAGCCGCTGAGATAATATAAATTATTTCCGCTGGCAGAGCACATGTAAGATGAAAACTGAAAACATTTCACTTGACGAAAACAGTTCAGGTACACACTTCAATATAACAGACATACTATGTGCTGATTTATGACTGGATTTATTGTTAGAGGGATTATAATGAGACTCGTGAATATTTCTTTTATATGTATAAGAATGACGTCATGGAGGCGGCATAGTTCCCTGGAAGATGAAGTTTTGGCTGATCGTACTGCTGGGAAGAAGTTACAGAAGAGCACGCTGAAGATTCAGAATTTTGAGCAGACTCTAATGCAGATGATGTAGCTGCTATCCCCGTCAGTTTCATATGCTACTTCTGTAACCGATGGTAGTCTGGATAATACAGCCTCGAATGGATCTGTGAGTGAAACGTCTAGTACAGATTCAGCAGGCAGCGCAGACTGTTTGCCTGTGTTTGAAGCATTTTTGAAAATCGTGAAATTGACTCTGATGTCGAAGTAACTGCAAATACGCATGGTCTAAAGTTGGTTGTGGACCTCTTTCCTCTGGGATACGCCTTCCTCCGGAGTAATATATTAAGCAACAGAAGTTGACATTGATAATTTCCTGCAGATATTTTTAAACTTATTAGTGAAACTACATGTATGATTTTGTGCTCCTGTTTCATCGGTATGAATATTTACTACCCCGTAAATCAAAGTGGACTTCGAAATACGTAATAAATTGAGCAGTTTTACTGATTACTATTCCCAAAGAGTACATGCTGACTTGTATTTAATTCTTCTGCTGGCTATGCCATTTTGAGACTTAAAGGGTTAACCTACACAGATGACGACCCATTCTCATCTTATTGAACCGACTACTAGGTACTTACAAGTTTTTAGAAGTTAAAGTGGACATAAAAAATTATTGAAGGGAAAAAAGTCAACAGCAAGACCACATTGGGTCGACTCGTGAGAAAACACAATTACAAAATAAAAGCTGTTAACAGTCATGTCATTGAAATCATGTGAGCAGCAGAGGATAAGAAGGTACCGATTATTGACAATATTCCATACATGGTAGCACCTCATCTGACACCAGACTGTGACATCATAATAAAATAAGAGCAAATAAGAGCTCGACCGGAAAGATTTACGTGTTCCTTTTTCCCACGCGCCATTCGAGAGTGGAACGGTACAGAAGTAGTATGAAAATGGTTCGATGAACCCTCTACCAGGCACTTAAGTGGGAATTGCAGAGTAACTATGTAGATGTAGATGTAAATGTAGATGTAGATGTAGAAAAGAGAAAGACGAACACTCTCCTTATTGAGGGGTCGAACATCATTTTTCTTTGTCCTGCAGGGGTGACAGCGGGTTATTAATTTTAATTTCATTTAATACTTAACGGCTACAAGTTCGTTACTACGCTTTTCAAAGAAAAGCTGTCATCGCGACGAAAAGAAAAAATATAAAGCCTTTATGTAGAAAATTTCTGTTTTAATACGCTAATGGTTTTGTAACTAATATACTGGTCCGTATTTCAGTAGCTGAGAAGAAATAAGATTTGTACTTGTGCGTAATAGGTATTGGAGCCTAATACACTGGTCCGCACTTCAGTAGTTGTGATGAAATAATAAAATTTGTACTTGTGCGTAATAGGTGACATGTGGTCATGTTTCTAGCCAAGTTAACGATTCCTTGTGATTCTTAAATACAGAGTGTTTCAATACCTCCCTGGGGAGCAGCCGAGACTTCATTAACTCCTCTTCAGATATTTTGGCTGGGAGCCTTAAAGCCATTGTTAAGGTAATTCCGTGAGTAATTTCTAAATGTGATCAGCAGATCGTAATTTTGTGGTTAGCGTTGCTAACTCTCAATCATGGGGCCCCGAGTTCGATTTCCGGCCGGGTCGGAGATTTTTTACCGTTCGGGACAGTGTGTGTGTGTGTGTGTGTGTGTGTGTGTGTGTGTGTGTGTGTTTTGTCCTAATCATCATTTCATCATTATCGACGTGCAAGTCGCCGAAGTGGAACCAAATAAAAACTGGTTCGAATGGCTCTGAGCACTATGGGACTTAACATCTGAGGTCATCAATCCCCTAGAACTTAGAACTACTTAAACCTAACTAACCTAAGGACATCACACACATCCATGCCCGAAGCAGGATTCGAACCAACGACCGTAGCAGTCGCACGGTTCCGGACTGAAGGAAGTAAATAAAAAGATTTGCACGAGGCGTAGAGCTCCCCAGAAGTGAACTCCCGGACAGAAATGACACACGTAAAGTTCAAATTTCTGAGTGACGTCAAAACGTCTTTGCGACATCAAGCCACATTACTCGTAGCAGTACCGAGGAGATTCATCTGCACGTGTGGCAAATAAAATAGTTGGCACAATATTTCGATGAGTGACGTAATAGATTCTTCAATTGCTGTGAACGGTGGCCGAACGGACTCTCCGCCTATACTTCAAGCAGACTGTGTAATAGATCGCAGGGAGAGAAAATAAAATTCTGGTTTTCGTTTATTAGATCAATGGAAAGTCACAGCAGTGTCACCGGTGTTTAATTACGCGCGTTTAGGTGTCACTGAATCGGGAACGGCCGGTAACAATTAGAAATGAGCCAGCATAAATCTTATCTCTTTGTAATATTGGAACGTCTTTCAAGTTTCCCTCTGGCACAATTACGTTGGCACGCGAGCTTCGAAAATTCCCAAGATTCCGCGACTCACCTCTGCTCGCTCTTGGACGGCTTCCAGATGGACCGTATTGTCTAACGGGCTACACACGCGCCCTTTCATCCCGAGTACTTTCCTACGGATTTCATCCGCATTCCCGCGCGCCCGGAGCTCCTGTTTTGGGATAATAGCAGGCGTCAGTGCATCAGTCTTCAGCTGGGAGTTTGGAAGGTGCGGCTGGCGGGGCGGGAGGCTCAGGTAACGGTCGGGGCTCTGTTGTCACTACATGTGCGCGAGGGTCGGCGCGCTTTTTTAGGGAACAGGTAAAGGGGTAAAGAAAGGATGCGAGGAGGGGTGCGTGATAAGTCCCAGATAATTCCGGCCTGCGCGGAAAAACCGCCGTGGGAAGAGGGACCCGACGGCGTCGCCAGCTGCGCCGCGATACCTGACACCCGTTTACACATCCTTAATGTGGGGGCGTCCTACGGCAAACCGTAAGAAAATGAAAAGAGGACGCGCTCCCGTGTGCCACGCAACCGATCCTCCTTTGCTTCCTTCTACGGTTTAACGTACTTACGCCAGAGATGAGGACGCTTACATTTATTTCATTTATTTGTTGATTTATGTATTCTGACGAGACCAGGGCCATCAGGCATTCGCTTACATGTAATTGGACATTCTATATATTTTGCTTCATACTAGCCATCTGCCCCGACTACGCAAGCGTAGTAGTAAGTACCTACCTCTGGACGACTTGTCTGGCGTAACGGTAGTCTACACTACTATGTAAACACAAGTCATTGTTTATCGTTGTTACCAATTTCGAAACGTTCGTGACCGATTTACTTCAGATTATTGCATGATACTCTAATAAACATTCGGACGGACATAGGTTAATTTTTTTTTAATACACAGGGTGTTTCAGAAGTGATAGTCAATATTCAAGGATATGACAGGAATAAGCATTCGAAACAAAATATTCAAGAAAACATCGAGTCTAAAACGCATACCTTAAGAGCTATGAGCAATTCTTGATCTTCGACACTGTGAAACAAATCTCTTCTACTGCAAGCTCGCCGGCCGGAGTGGCCGAGTGGTACTAGGTGCTTCAGTCTGGAACCGCAGCGACCGCTACGGTCGCAGGTTCGAATCCTACCTCGGGCATGGATGTGTGTGATGTCCTTAGGTTAGTTAGGTTTAAGTAGTTCTAAGTTCTAGGGGACTGATGACCCCAGAAGTTAAGTCCCATAGTGCTCAGAGCCATCTGAACTGCAAGCTCTTTGCTTTCCATATTTTGGGAAACGGTAATATAGACTAAAACAAGAAAAAAATCCAGTAAACATGTGCTCTAAAACGCATGAATTAAGAGCTATGAGCACTTGTTCATCTTAGCTATTTTGAAACACAACTCTTCTAATGAACAAGTAATCATAACTTTTAAGGTATGCATTTTCGAGACATGTTAACTCGACATTTTCTCCTGTTTTGGTCCACACTAACACTTCCCAAAATATGGAAAGCAAAGAGCTTGCAGTAGAAGAGATTTGTTTCACAGTATCGAAGATCAAGAATTTCTCATAGCTCTTAAGGTATGCGTTTTAGACCCCATGTTTACTTGGCTTTTTTGTTTCTAATGATCATTCCTGTTATATCCCTGAATATTGACCACCACTTCTGAAACGCCCTGTACAACAGATAAATACATATGTAGTATAAAAAATAGGTTGTTACCAAAAATTTGGAGAAGTTCTTGACCGATTTACTTTACACGATACTCTACTGGACATTCAGATGGATATAGGCTATACACTTCTAATATCTAATACACATAAATATGTATGTAATATATAAAGGGGCAACGTTGTTACCAGAAATCTCGAAACGTTCTTGAGCAATTTACTTCAAAATTTTATACGATACTCCAATGAACATTTAGACCAACATAGGTTACATTTTTTCAACAGCAAAGTACAAGTTTTCTGTTAACTCTGATTGCAAGAAAGAAAATGCTATGCTGTGCTGTGAAAAAGTGTGGTTTCGATTCTCGCAGTCAGTTACAACTACGGTATAAGGGCGTGTGAACCATTACAAAAACTGTTTCTTTCATATATATTTTTTCTTCTTACATTTTTTTCAAACAAAGATTGTACACACAACAATGTGCTGTTTTGTTTCCTTCCTTTTCGTCGTTTTTACAGAAAACAGTAAAATTTTATTTATGGGTTATCGGCCCATGACTGGGGAATCTGAATCATCCAGAACTTTGTAATCGTACCCATTCAGCGATTGAAACTACGCGAAATAATATCATTGAAGTTACTATCGTTACAGATTCAGCAGCTGGAGAGGTGTGTCTCATACCACGTATATCAATGATCTCAACCGATTTATCCGTTCATTTTTAGCGACTTCTATTCCCAATCAGTGTTTGGTTCACAATAACATTAAACAAGGCTCGAGGTCAGAGAGAGGGGTAGGAGGACAGAGAGGGGTGGAGGAGAGAGTAATAAATGGACGTAGAGAGGAGGAGGAGGAATGGACAGAAATAGGGAGATTAGGGAATCTGAATCGTCCGGAACTTTGTAATCTTACCCATTCGCCGATTAAAACTAGCCGAAATAATGTCACTGAAGCTACTATCCTCACAGATCCAGCAGGTGGAGGAGTGTCTCTCATACACCGATACCAATTATCCCAACCGATTTATCAGTCCATTTTAAACAAATACATCCCCAGGCAAGGTTTCGTTTGGAGTAACAATGAACAAGGCGTAAGGTCAGAGAGACAGGTAGGAGTCTGAGAAGCGGAGGGGGGAGTAAATGGACGTAGAGAGAGAGGAGGAGCAGATGGACAAAGAACGAGAAGAGGAACAGGTGAGGAGAGAGAAGGGGGAAGGAGTTTAGGATGTATATCTAATTCCTACACATATTTAGCAATTGCAAAGCATTGCCGGTTTCGCTAGTAAATGGCATATACAAACCTTTTGTGAATAGTCTATCTGTTAGCAGAAACTGTATCAAAATTCCTACAGTAGTTTCTGTTCCTGAGATTAGTCTTCGCATACAGACCAAATAACGTGGTAGGGTACTTTAATTTAAATATGTATAGAAAGGTTCTGGTCAAGCTTCAACATCTAAACCTAGATAGATACTGTGGCGTCGATAGTTACGATGCCACAACGTAGGTGCACGTTCTCGTAAGTTGGAACTACGAGAGAAGACTATCTACGCCGACCATAGCGCCCTCTGTCCGACGCTGTGGAGCTCAGGGAGCGCCGTCTTGATTTCGGCCATTTCATCAAGAGCAGACGGCCTGGAAATATCGCTTCTACTACCGAGTGGGCTAGCTTGCTATTGAGACTTTGTATTAGTTACGTTCAGTTAAAGTTTGGACAGCAACGAGTATTTGTTAGTTTTGAGATTATACAGAACAGTCATCCTAACTTCACAGGATTAGACATGGACTACGGCTTCACACCTACGTGCTGATCCTAGCCAAAGTTATGTAAGCATTTGATATTTACTTGTTTTTTTGACTCTATTAAAAGTGTTAAAGTTATACGCAGTACCGAAGTGATTCAACTCTCCTGTTCCTACTCGTTTCCTTCAGTCTCGGCCTATATTACAGAAGCAGTTCACAGGAGCAGACCCACGCACCGCCTATCTAGGCGGCATACAAAAGATACTCCGCAAGCTACCATACGGTGCGTGGCGGAGGGTACCCTGTACCACTACTAGTCATTCTCTTTCCTGTTCCACTCGCAAACAGAGCGAGGGAAAAATGACTGACTGTATGCCTCCGTATGAGACCTAATTACTCGTATTTTATCTAGTATTTTATCACACGCAATGTACACTCCTGGAAATGGAAAAAAGAACACATTGACACCGATGTGTCAGACCCACCATACTTGCTCCGGACACTGCGAGAGGGCTGTACAAGCAATGATCACACGCATGGCACAGCGGACACACCAGGAACCGCGGTGTTGGCCGTCGAATGGCGCTAGCTGCGCAGCATTTGTCCACCGCCGCCGTCAGTGTCAGCCAGTTTGCCGTGGCATACGGAGCTCCATCGCAGTCTTTAACACTGGTAGCATGCCGCGACAGCGTGGACGTGAACCGTATGTGCAGTTGACGGACTTTGAGCGAGGGCGTATAGTGGGCATGCGGGAGGCCGGGTGGACGTACCGCCGAATTGCTCAACACGTGGGGCGTGAGGTCTCCACAGTACATCGATGTTGTCGCCAGTGGTCGGCGGAAGGTGCACGTGCCCGTCGACCTGGGACCGGACCGCAGCGACGCACGGATGCACGCCAAGACCGTAGGATCCTACGCAGTGCCGTAGGGGACCGCACCGCCACTTCCCAGCAAATTAGGGACACTGTTGCTCCTGGGGTATCGGCGAGGACCATTCGCAACCGTCTCCATGAAGCTGGGCTACGGTCCCGCACACCGTTAGGCCGTCTTCCGCTCACGCCCCAACATCGTGCAGCCCGCCTCCAGTGGTGTCGCGACAGGCGTGAATGGAGGGACGAATGGAGACGTGTCGTCTTCAGCGATGAGAGTCGCTTCTGCCTTGGTGCCAATGATGGTCGTATGCGTGTTTGGCGCCGTGCAGGTGAGCGCCACAATCAGGACTGCATACGACCGAGGCACACAGGGCCAACACCCGGCATCATGGTGTGGGGAGCGATCTCCTACACTGGCCGTACACCACTGGTGATCGTCGAGGGGACACTGAATAGTGCACGGTACATCCAAACCGTCATCGAACCCATCGTTCTACCATTCCTAGACCGGCAAGGGAACTTGCTGTTCCAACAGGACAATGTACGTCCGCATGTATCCCGTGCCACCCAACGTGCTCTAGAAGGTGTAAGTCAACTACCCTGGCGAGCAAGATCTCCGGATCTGCCCCCCATTGAGCATGTTTGGGACTGGATGAAGCATCGTCTCACGCGGTCTGCACGTCCAGCACGAACGCTGGTCCAACTGAGGCGCCAGGTGGAAATGGCATGGCAAGCCGTTCCACAGGACTACATCCAGCATCTCTACGATCGTCTCCATGGAAGAATAGCAGCCTGCATTGCTGTACTGGCACTGTACTAGTGCCGACATTGTGCATGCTCTGTTGCCTGTGTCTATGTGCCTGTAGTTCTGTCAGTGTGATCATGTGATGTATCTGACCCCAGGAATGTGTCAATAAAGTTTCCCCTTCCTGGGACAATGAATTCACGGAGTTCTTATTTCAATTTCCAGGAGTGTATGTTGTCAGCAGTTGCCAGTAGTAGAATCGTTCGGCAGTCAGCTCAAATGCCGGTGCTCTAAATTCTCTCATTAGTGTTTCTCGATAAGAACGTAGCCTTCCCTCCAGCGATTCCCATTTGTGTTCCAGAAGCATTTCCGTAACACTTACGCGCTGCTCGAACCGAGCTGTAACAAATCTAGCGGTCTGCCTCTAAACTGCTTCGGTTTCCTCCTTCCATCCGAACTGGCACGGATCCCAAACACTCGAGCTGTACTCGAGAATAGGTCTCGCCAGCGTCCTATATACGGTCTCCTTTACAGGTGAACCGCTCTTTCCTGAAATCCTCCCGGTAAACCGAAGTCTTCCCTACCACAGTTCTCACATGCTCGCTCTACCTCATATCGCTTTACAACGTTACGCCCAGTTATTTAAACGACTTGACTGTGTCAAGCAGGACACCTAATACTGTACCCGAACATTAAAGATTTGACCTTCTACTCATCCGCATTAACTTACATTTTTCCACATTTAGGGCTAGCTCCCACTCATCACACCAACTGGAAATTTTGTCTAAGTCGTCTTGTATCTTCCTACAGTCACTCAACTTCGACACCTTACCGTGCACCACAGCATCATCAGCAAACAACCGCGGATTGCTGCTCACATTATCCACCAAATCATTTATGTATACAGAGAACAACAGCGCTCCTGTCACACTTCCCTGGGGTACTCCTGACGATATCCTTGTCTCTCTGATAAACATTTGCCGTCGAGGACAACACACTGGGTTCTATTAATGGTTCAAATGGCTCTGAGCACTATGGGACTTAACATCTATGGTCATCAGTCCCCTAGAACTTAGAACTACTTAAACCTAACTAACCTAAGGACATCACACAACACCCAGTCATCACGAGGCAGAGAGAAAATCCCTGACCCCGCCGGGAATCGAACCCGGGAACCCGGGCGTGCGAAGCGAGAACCCTACCGCACGACCACGAGCTGCGGACCGGGTTCTATTATTTCAGAAGTCTTCGAGGTACTCACTTATCTGTGAACTTATTCCATATCCTCGTACTTTCGTTAACAGCCTGCAATGGGTCACCGTGTCAAACGCTTTCCGGACATCTAGAAACATGCAACCTACCTGTTGGCCTTCATCCATAGGTCTCAGTATATTATGTGAGAAAAGGGCAAGCTGAGATTCAGACGAGCGACGCTTTCTAAAACCTTGCTGACTCGTGGACATGAGCTTCTCAGTCTCGAGACAGTTTATTATATTCGATCTGAGAATATGTTCAAAGACTCTGCAGGAATCATAAGTTACGTAGATTGGTCTTACCTTTCTTATGTACTGGAGTCAGCTGCGCTTTTTTCCAGTCGCTTGGGACTTTATGCTGGGTGAGAGATTCGCGATAAATGCAAACTAGGTAAGGGGCCAATGCCATAGAGTACTCTTTGTAAAATCGAACTGGGATTCCGTCTGTACGTGATTTGTTTCCAAATCTTTCAGATGTTTTTCTACACTAGGTATGCTTATTACTATGTCGTCGATATGTGTATCTGTCCGAAGGTCAAATGACGGTATGTTTGTAAGATTCTCCCGTAGAAAAATTTCTTGAACGTGAAATTTAAAACTTAGGCTAGGCGCGCACTGGCGATTTTCCGTCGCGCGATTTATTTGTCGCAAGAATGAAACACAGTGGCTTGAATAGGAGCGCGTGCACATGCGACAAAAAAGTAGCGGCGATTTAAAAGACGCAACCGGCCCTATTTCATGCGCGACGCGATTGTCGCAGGTGTGGAATGATTCACAGGCACTGGCATGGGCCCGCGCGCACTAGCGACGCGATTTGTGTCAGTCGCTCTCGCTCTGTGTTGCATACACACGTTCAGTGAGCCAGCAGCATGTCTGATAACGGGATTTGCACTACGGATGACATTGTAAGTTGTGATGTCGATTCAGAAAGACTAATTGCAGAAGTAGAAAAGCGACCAGCTCTCTACAACAGGAAATTAAAAGAATACAGTGATCGCACTTTGAAAGAGAAACTATGGGGAGAAGCACGCTGCAGCCTAATTCGGAACTGGACTGAACTGCCTGGACCAGAAAAGACTAACAAAGGTATTTCATGGTTCACTTATTTTATTCATTCATGTAGATATCACAGTTACAACAATTTAAATTTTTTCATATTGCCAAGATCCTTGTGGAGTCACAAAGTAGTTTGCAGAATAATCCCTTATCTGCATACCACACGCATAAACTCTTATTCCTACAGGCTCACAGCCTTGCAGAAGGCATTCGTACGACTCGTCCTCAGTTCGTACACCGTCATTTCGTCTTACGAAATTATGCAGAATACAACATGCTTTTGTGATTATGTCTGAAAAAACAACATCCACATCCATAGGTCGATGAAATATTCTCCATTTGTTAGCCAAAATCCCCAAAGTACATTCCACCATTCTACGAGCACGACAACGTCTATAATTAAAAACACACTGTTTCATTGTCAGGTTTTTCTTCGAGTACGGCCGCAGAATATGTCTAGACAGTGCAAATGCTTCATCTCCTACAAAATTAAAAGGTCGAGGCTCTCCTTCTTCGTCGTGTGGTAATTTTTGAAGATTTGGAATGTTTAGCTGATTAGATTTCAGTTTTTGATAGAAGTTGGATTTCTTGTACACATCAGAATCCCTATTGGCTCCGTACGACCCCACGCCTACCTCAGTGAAACAATAGTCAGCGTCCACTACGGCCAAAACTATTTTCGAAAAATAATTCTTGTAATTATAAAACTCTGAGCCACTGTCAGCAGGCTTCTTCAGTCTCACATGTTTCCCGTCCACAGCACCAATGCACTTTGGAAAGTCAGTTCTGTCTAAAAACTGTTTGGCAATAATCTTCCAATCATCTTCAGTGGCTCCCAGTAGATATTCGTAGTGTAATGAGTGAAAGCTATTTCCTGTTGCAAGGTATCTGGAAGTATTAATATTCAGTAAGAGCATTAATATTTATTCATGGAAGTATTAAGGTAAATACTTACGATAAATTATATACAGTGATAATTTCATTTGTGGCAGGTAAAGAAATTCAATGGAAGTGGAAAAATCTGAAGGACTGCTTCGCGAGAGAACTGGCATCACAGAAAAAATCTTCGTCTGGCGAGGCTGGAAGAAAACGGAGGAAATATGTATACTTCCATGCAATGTTATTTCTGCTCCCTCAAATGGAAGACAAACCGACCACCAGCAACATCGAAATTATGCCCAGTATCACAGGAAATAGCCGGCCGCGGTGGTCTAGCGGTTCTGGCGCTGCAGTCCGGAACCGCGGGACTGCTACGGTCGCAGGTTCGAATCCTGCCTCGGGCATGGGTGTGTGTGATGTCCTTAGGTTAGTTAGGTTTAAGTAGTTCTAAGTTCTAGGGGACTTATGACCTAAGATGTTGAGTCCCATAGTGCTCAGAGCCATTTGAACCATTTTTTTGAACCATCACAGGAAACAAGGAAGTAGGTTCTCCCCCCAGTTTGTCTTAAAAAAAAAAAACAACAACGATACTGCACAGAGCACAAAAGTACGACATCTTACGAAAAGAGAAGCCAAGAAAGTTACATCCTACAAGGAATCTCTATTAAGTATATTAAAAGACAGACAAAAAGAAGAAGTTAACGAGGATAAGATTTTTCCATTAATGCTTGTCCCCATGCTGCCGAAGTTAAACGAAGAACAGAAACATTACGCGAAAATAGAAATACTGAATGTGATGAGGAATGCCAGATATTATCAGCTTTCACCAATTTTTCCACAGCATCCGAACATGTGTTATAACACAAGTCAAGCGACTTACAACACCACTCAAGCAACTTATTCTCCAGGATCTTCATTCGTTCAACCGTATTCTTCAAATGTCCCAAATGAAACGGAACCTACACAAAATTTGTTCGTGTGCCCCTCTACTGACAACCGCAACAAGACCACAGAAACCTGTATGCGCAACATGGATTTCCAGTTTTCTCATGAAACAAGTTCGCCAATTTCGACTTTCAGTAGTGATTTTCTTGATGTATCTGATCGGTAATGTAAAATGGCAACAACAATTTTAGAATGAAATGGTTCTCTTGATGTATCTAATCAATAATGTAAAAGGGCAATAAAAGCTGTTGAATGAAATAATGTGTGCTCACCTCAAAGTCACTGATAAGCGCTCCTCAGGTGGTATACACTTCCTCCATGTTGTATCTTGTTTTGTTATATTCGGTCCTACTGTCTGAAGCAGTGTATCAAAACTATTCTTACTCATTTGGGTGATTTTGGTAACTCTTTGTGTAATTTGTAAAACTGCCCTTTCACTACTCTTTGACTTACAATCGGATGCACCCATTAACGACATTTGCGCTGTTTTCTCGCTCTTCTTCGCAGTAAAAGCGCGACCAAACAAGCTGTTTCGATGGAATCCGTGCTGGTACTGAGAGTTGTTGCGATTTTCCTGCCGCTGTGTGCGCACCACAATGTACTTCCGCGGCAGCGACTGTTCAGTCGCGCCGACTGAAAAATCGCCTGTGCGCGCCTATCCTTTAGGCTTTCGTTTTGCTGTCTTCAACTGCCACAACTGACTGGTCAACAAGGGACTGAATGGAAGCCTTAACTTCGCTGCTCACAGGAGTTGCAACGGATGTTTACTGTTTTTCCCGCCAGATACCGCCTCCTCTGTAGCTGACCAGCTTGTAACTCCCATCATTGGCACGAGATGTCATTCATGCGAAGCCAAAGCTGTTATCAACCCGAACGTTGATCTGAACGTCACATGTAGTGATGGGCTAAACTGCGATTTTCCGATGTCAGTGATTTCTGTGAATGCTACTTTTCAGTATCTGTTATTCTTAACTGTGATTTGTCGCAGTTAAGAGTCGCAGTTAAGGAACATAGGTCGTGTATCCCTCCGCCACTGCTATTTCTGCGATTTCTGCTACTTCCGCAATTTCTGCTACTTCTGCGATTTCTGTGACTTCTGCTACTTCTGCGATTTCTGTGATTCCTGCGATTTCTGCGACTTACCACCGTATGAAAAAGTTACATCTGTCAACACAGAAAATTGCATCTCAACAAACCTGTCATTGGCAAGTATGTTTTACGTTTTTTCTTCCGTTGGCTTTAATTTTGTATTAAAGAAACAACTGTGAAAATATTAATAGTGTAATTAATATGTAGGTAGCTGTACAGTACCATAATAGTTCGTATTTAGAAAATGAATTCTAACATATTGTTATGTTCACAGGTACCTGAACTACATTTTAGTCACTCAGTAAAGTGATAACTCAAAATACCATTGTCAACAGATCTGAAGAAATTGCCACTGCGTCTTTAGACCGTTTTCGTCGGACGAGAGATTAGTTTCTAAGCGTTTCGATGGACTTAATTACTTCAGTGAGATCGTTCTTGCAAATGTGATATTCATTATAGCAAATCTTAGCAGTCTACTCTGTCAATTATATTGCTGGTAATTAATGACAGCAAAAATTGTTTAATAATCCTTGTGTTTTTGCAGACACAGTTCTGACTCTGATTACTGGTTGCTGTACATATCTATCCACATTAAGGCTGTTTTTGAGAGAGACTCGTGAAGATTCAAGACAGCTCTTAGAGGATTTGCAGTTTAAAAGTGAAATAATTGTGAAATAAGTGTGTGAATGATTAAACTGTGTTTTATTGAAGTTGTTGTGCGATTCTAAAGGAATAATAAATGTCAAATACAGTGAGTGAATAATAAAAATCTCATTTTCCACATGTTTAAGCCGTCCTATACCCATAATTTTCCGCCACTTACTTATTGGTAAACACTTGTTGGAGAGTCACATGCCCCCCCCCCCTTTCTCCACAATCTTGGTGTGATACTGACCTGTAACATATCCCGAAGTCTACAATATGCATTTTGAGGCTGTTGATATGAAAGTGGGAAGTACAGATCTTCCAGTTAAATCAGGAATAGCTTAAGTGCATTACTTGAAAGTAACACAGGAAAAGCTTACTTATGTAGGTGGTAGTAGTGTCGGCAAAAAGTTCTTGTGTGTGAAGTTGCCATGTAGAACACCAGGTGTAAAACTTTTCTCCCTAGTCTTGAACTGTGTCGGAACAAAAGTGAGGCATTCATATGACTGTTTTCATTTCTCTACACTTATACAGATGTCTGAGTTCTGCTGTGTTAACATTGCAAAGTCCTGTAGGCATGTGGAGTATTAACCAAAACTGTCATATTGGAAGCAGAATCAAACACATTTGTTACGTTACTTGATATTTTCAGGAGAAAAAGGCAATGTTGCTTCTTATTAATATAATACATTCAGAGTCACAGCAGTATTTGACCAACCATAACTGATACTGAATGTGCATGTCGTCATATAATATGAATGGCTTATTTCAATAGTGGTACAAGTCCATTACCTCCACTTTTCTGTCTATAATGCTTCTGAAATTAGTGATCCAAACAAACATAAATAAAGGTTCATCTCTAGCAAGAAGCCATATGCTTGAATATTTCTGGTATCTCAAATGCTGATTTGTCAGCGCTCATTTAACTTTACGACTCTGTATCTCAAAATGAACAAAAATGGACTTGCACCACTATTGAAATAAGCCCTTCATATGCACACACAGCACATCGATCTCGTGAGGCACAAGGCTCTCATAACGAAGTACGTACGTCGGTCAACAGATGACACTAGGAAAAGTATGTTAACTGCACTTTTTAGTTGCTACTTGCGACTCTTAGTTGCGATTTGTCACAGAAATCGCAGTTTGACTCGGTAGCGAATAGCGTAGTATGAACTTTGCTCAACAGATGACAGTGGTAACTGCGCTTTTTAGTTGCTACTTGCGACTTGTCACGGAAATCGCAGTTGGACTCAATAGTGTATCGCAGAGATGGGCGTAGTACGAACTTTGACCCACAGATGGCACTGTTAACCGCACTTTCTAGTTGCTACTTGCGACTCTTAGTTGCGACTTGTCACGGAAATCGCAGTTAGACTCGATACCGTATCGCAGAGATGGACGTAGTACGAACTTTGGCCAACAGATGGCACTGTTAACTGCGCTTTTTAGTTGCTACTTGCTACTCTTAGTTGCGACTTGTCACGGAAATCGCAGTTGGACTCCATAGCATACCGCAGAGATGGACGTAGTACGAACTTTGGCCAACAGATGCCACTGTTAACCGCGCTTTTTAGTTGCTACTTGCGACTCTTAGTTGCGACTTGTCACTGAAATCGCAGAAAGCAGTGCTAAATTCGACCAATAGATGGCTCACGTCTTTGAATATGAAATACTACTTGCGACTGCTAACTGTGACTGAAATCGCAGTTAGATTCTGTAAAGTTGCTACTGTGATATCTGTGACTTCTCAGTCACTGTGATTTCTAACAGATACGCGATTTCCTGCCCACCACTAGTCACATGCTTTACTCTGCACGGTACTATCGGAGATGGTATCCTCTTCTGTCTGTCCAACCTTTTTTTGAACTGGATTACGAATCCAGTTACATGGAGTCCTACAGTTTAAAGTAGATTTCTAACCACGGTGCAACTCGGCATGTCATCACTGCCAAGAGTGAAAGAAGTGATAAACCTTTATTGTCGTAGTCTGGTACTTAACCACTAAGCTAGCGACACATGCTTTCGAGTATGCTAGAAGACTTCAAAAAATACGTTATACATTAATATAGCTGAGGGTTGCCGGCACGGTAGCTCAGCGTGTTCGGTTAGAGGGTTAACAGCCCTCTGTAATAAAAAATCTGAGTTAATCGATCAACAACGAAATTAAATGGATGTCTTACGACGTCTACCCCGAGCAGATGCAACGAACGAAAGCAAACAAAATGAGATTAAAAAAAAAAAGTGGTCATCGAGATAGAACGTCAATCCTAAGAGCCCGGGTTCGATTACCGGCTGGGTCGGAGATTTTCTCCGCTCAGGGACTGGGTGTTGTGTTATCTTAATCATCATCATTTCATCCCCATCGACGCGCAAGTCGCCGAAGTGGCGTGAAATCGAAAGACTTGCACCCAGCGAACAGTCTACGCGACGGGAGGCCCTAGTCACACGACATTTTCATTTTATTTATTTATTGCAGGCCAAGTAAATGTTGTTGAATTATGTACGACACTTCAAAGTGGCAGAGTTACATGACTGTATTTTTCAACTCAGTCACAAAGTTTCTGTCAAGGACGGTCGGAGCGTTTTACCAATCGTTCAGTTCTTCGACGATAGAAATCCGCTCCTACGTCACGGAGCCCTTCGAGAACCATTGTGTGAACGTCCTCATCGTTGGAAAATCCGCATCCCTGCGGATCAATTCCTCGGTCGCCTGAACGTTGCCGTCTGTTGTCGGTGTCGATGACATCCCTTTCTGATATGTTCAAATGGTTCAAATGGCTCTGAGCACTATGGGACTAAACTTCTGAGGTCATCAGTCCCCTAGAAATTAGAACTACTTAAACCTAACTAACCTAAGGACATCACACACATCCATGCCCGAAGCAGGATTCGAACCTGCGACCGTAGCCGTCCCGCGGTTCCAGACTGTAGCGCCTAGAACCGCTCGGCCATTCCGGCTGGCTCCTAATATGTGTCGACCACGTCTGTGCGACCTTGGTAAAATGTTGACACCATTTCACTACGGCTGAACGGGACACAGCATATACCTCCAGAATTTCAGGGTGAATCTGTGTTCAATTTAAACGTTTTGCCCACAAGAACCGTACTATCCCGCTTACTTCAACTTTGGAGTACGTTTGCAGTTGCCGTGCCATTTTACGCTCACTCTGTGATGCAGCTGTCAACTGTACCGCAACAGAGCTGACTCTGCAGGAAACACCGAACATGTACTCTCTTCTGAAAATAAACAGCTCTCGTTTCACAGTAGTCTTTACGTGGGGCTTAATGTGAATCTCACTTTCTGAAATTCCCTCGTTGTTATTGTGGTCTTCAGTCCTGAGACTGGTTTGATGCAGCTCTCCATGCTACTCTATCCTGTGCAAGCTTCTTCATCTCCCGGTACTTACTGCAGCCTACATCCCTCTGAATCTGCTTAGTCTATTCATCTCTTTGTCTCCCTCTACGATTTTTACCCTCCACGCTGCCCTCCAATACTAAATTGGTGATCCCTCCACGTCTCAGAACATGTCCTACCAACCGATCCCTCCTTCTAGTCAAGTTGCGCCACAAGCTCCTCTTCTCCCCAATTCTATTCAATACCTCCTCATTAGTTATGTGATCAACCCATCTAATCTTCAGCATTCTTCTGTAGCACCACATTTTTAAGCTTCTATTCTCTTCTTGTCCAAACTAGTTACCGTCCATGTTTCACTTCCATACATGGCTACACTCCATACGAATACTTTCAGAAACGACTTCCTTACACTTAAATCTATACTCGATGTTAACAAATTTCTCTTCTTCAGAAACGCTTTCCTTGCCATTGCCAGTCTACATTTTATATCCTCTTTACCTCGACCATTATCATTTATTTTGCTCCCCAAATAGCAAAACTCCTTTACTACTTTAAGTGTCTCATTTCCTAATCTAATTCCCTCAGCATCACCCGACTTAATTCGACTACATTCCATTATCCTCGTTTTGCTTTTGTTGATCATCTTATATCCTCCTTTCAACACACTTCTCATTCCGTTCAACTGCTCTTCCAAGTCCTTTGCTGTCTCTGACAGAATTACAATGTCATCGTCGAACCTCAAAGTTTTTATATCTTCTCCATGGATTTTAATACCTACTCCGAATTTTTCTTTTGTTTCCTTTACTGCTTGTTCAATATACAAACTGAAAAACATCGGGGAGAGGCTACAACCTTGTCTCACTTCCTTGCCAACCACTGCTTCCATTCCATGCCCCTCAACTCTTATAACTGCCATCTGGTTTCTGTACAAATTGTAAATAGCCTATCGCTCCCTGTATTTTACCCCTGCCAACTTCAGAATTTGAAAGAGAGTATTCCAGTTAACATTGTCAAAAGCTTTCTCTAAGTCTACAAATGCTAGAAACGTAGGTTTGCCTTTCCTTAATCTTTCTTCTAAGATAAGCCGTAAGGTCAGTATTGCCTCACGTGTTCCAACATTTCTACGGAATCAAAACTGATCTTCCCCGAGGTCGGCTTCTACCCGTTGTTCCATTCGTCTGTAAAGAATTCGCGTTAGTATTTTGCAGCTGTGACTTATTAAACTGATAGTTCGGTAATTTTCTCATCTGTCAACACCTGCTTTCTTTGGGATTGGAATTACACTCCTGGAAATTGAAATAAGAACACCGTGAATTCATTGTCCCAGGAAGGGGAAACTTTATTGACACATTCCTGAGGTCAGATACATCACATGATCACACTGACAGAACCACAGGCACATAGACACAGGCAACAGAGCATGCACAATGTCGGCACTAGTACAGTGTATATCCACCTTTCGCAGCAATGCAGGCTGCTATTCTCCCATGGAGACGATCGTAGAGATGCTGGATGTAGTCCTGTGGAACGGCTTGCCATGCCATTTCCACCTGGCGCCTCAGTTGGACCAGCGTTCGTGCTGGACGTGCAGACCGCGTGAGACGACGCTTCATCCAGTCCCAAACATGCTCAATGGGGGACAGATCCGGAGATCTTGCTGGCCAGGGTAGTTGACTTACACCTTCTAGAGCACGTTGGGTGGCACGGGATACATGCGGACGTGCATTGTCCTGATGGAACAGCAAGTTCCCATGCCGGTCTAGGAATGGTAGAATGATGGGTTCGATGACGGTTTGGATGTACCGTGCACTATTCAGTGTCCCCTCGACGATCACCAGTGGTGTACAGCCAGTGAAGGAGATCGCTCCCCACACCATGATGCCGGGTGTTGGCCCAGTGTGCCTCGGTCGTATGCAGTCCTGATTGTGGCGCTCACTTGCACGGCGCCAAACACGCATACGACCATCATTGGCACCAAGGCAGAAGCGACTCTCATCGCTGAAGACGACACGTCTCCATTCGTCCCTCCATTCACGCCTGTCGCGACACCACTGGAGGCGGGCTGCACGATGTTGGGGCGTGAGCGGAAGACGGCCTAACGGTGTGCGAGACCGTAGCCCAGCTTCATGGAGACGGTTGCGAATGGTCCTCGCCGATACCCCAGGAGCAACAGTGTCCCTAATTTGCTGGGAAGTGGCGGTGCGGTCCCCTACGGCACTGCGTAGGATCCTACGGTCTTGGCGTGCATCCGTGCGTCGCTGCGGTCCGGTCCCAGGTCGACGTGCACGTGCACCTTCCGCCGACCACTGGCGACAACATCGATGTACTGTGGAGACCTCACGCCCCACGTGTTGAGCAATTCGACGGTACGTCCACCCGGCCTCCCGCATTCCCACTATACGCCCTCGCTCAAAGTCCGTCAACTGCACATACGGTTCACGTCCACGCTGTCGCGGCATGCTACCAGTGTTAAAGACTGCGATGGAGCTCCGTATGCCACGGCAAACTGGCTGACACTGACGGCGGCGGTGCACAAATGCTGCGCAGCTAGCGCCATTCGACGGCCAACACCGCGGTTCCTGGTGTGTCCGCTGTGCCGTGCGTGTGATCATTGCTTGTACAGCCCTCTCGCAGTGTCCGGAGCAAGTATGGTGGGTCTGACACACCGGTGTCAATGTGTTCTTTTTCCATTTCCAGGAGTGTATATTTTGCTCACCAGATGGTAGAGTTTTGTCAAGACTGTCTCTCCCAAAGCCGTCAGTAGTTCTAATGGAATGTTGTCTACTCCCGGGGCCTTGTTTCGACTCACGTCTTTCAGTGCTCTGTCAAACTCTTCACGCAGTATCGTATCTCCCACTTCATCTTCATCTACATCCTCTTCCATTTCCATAATATTGTCCTCAAGTACATCGCCCTTGTATAGACCCTCTATATACTCCTTCCACCTTTCTGCTTTCCCTTCTTTGCTTAGAACTGGGTTTCCATCTGAGCTCTTGATATTCATACAAGTGGTTCTATTTTCTCCAAAGGTTTCTTTAATTTTCCTGTAGGCAGTATCTATCTTACCCCTAGTGATATACGCCTCTACATCCTTACATTTGTCCTCTATCCTGCTTAGCCATTTTACACTTCCTGTCGATCTCATTTTTGATACGTTTGTATTCCTTTTTGCCTGCTTCATTTACTGCATTTTTATATTTTCTCCTTTCATCAATTAAATTCAATATTTCTTCTGTTACCCAAGGATTTCTACTAGCCCTTTTTACCTACTTAATCCTCTGCTGCCTTCACTACTTCATCCCTCAGAGCTACCCATTCTTTTTCTACTGTATTTCTTTCCCCCATTCCTGTCAATTGTTCCCTTATGCTCTCCCTGAAACTCTGTACAACCTCTGGTTCTTTCAGTTTATCCAGGTCCCATCTCCTTAAATTCCCCCTTTTTTGCAGTTTCTTCAGTTTTAATTTACAGTCCGTAACCAATTGATTGTGGTCAGTCCACATCTGCCCCTGGAAATGTCTTGGAATTTAAAGCCTGGTTCCAAAATCTCTGTCTTATCATTATGTAATCTATCTGATACCTTCTAGAATCTCCAGGATTCTTCCATGTATACAACTTTCTTTTATGATTCTTGAACCCTCGTACTAGAACATAAATAGTGCGGCAGAAAACGCAGTTTGTATTCATTCACGAGAAGTTCATAAATAAATTACAAGCCGATAGATTTAAAGTATGAGGAGCAGCAGCAAAGGAAATGAGTGACGAGGTGGAAGAGGAAGGGAAAGAGGGTCATGAAAAAAGAGGTAATGAACACAGGGGAAAAGAAAGAGGAGTGACTGATGGAGAAATGAAAAGAGAAAGAGGTGTAGCTGGGGGACTTTAATGTTTGCAGAAACTAGGTATATGCGTTTATTTCTTGGGGAGAAGTTAAGAGCTGAAGGTAATGCTTCGCCGTTTTCTTAAATACAACGCGACATTGAACTGTGCACAGAGTACAGGGTAGGTTGTTCCAGAGGTGGTCGGCAAGAACAGAAAGGAGTTCGCAAATGCTTTTGTTTTATAGGTAGACACAAGTGGGATACTAGATAAGTGAGGCTTTATTTTGTGATTGTGATGGAATGACAGGTACTTAATCCCTGAAGCGAGGTACTGGGGTACATGCGCACTGAGCGACCGATGCAGTCGACATAGCTTACGGTAGTCGCGTAACGTGTCTGGCTGCATCCATCCTAACTATGCACGTAAAGAACTGACATAGCCAAGTAGACAGGAGATCCTGGTATAACGCACACAAGGTTTCATGGTTAGCTCTAATCGTTTAGAGATTTCCCTACTCCACATCTGCATCTACAACAATACTTCGCAAGTCATATGACGGTGTGTGGAGGAGGGTATTTCTGGTACCTCTAACTGATCCCCCCCTCCCCGTTCGATTTGCGAATGGCGCGTGGGAAAAATGATTGCCGGTAAGTCTCTGTATTAGCTCTAATTTCTCGAATTTTCCCATTGCCGTCATTTCGTGAGACGTATGTGGGAGGAAGTAATATACAGGGTAGTCCATTGATACTGACCGGGCCAAATATCTCACGAAATAAGCATCAAACGAAAAGACTACAAAAAACAAAACTCGTCTAGCTTGAAGGGGGAAACCAGATGGCGCTATGGTTGGCCCGCTAGATGGCGGTGCCATAGGTCAAACGGATATCAACTGCGGTTTTTTTTTAAATAGGAACCCACATTTTTATTACATGTTCGTGTAGTACGTAAAGAAATATGAATGTTTTAGTTGGACCACTTTTTTCGCTTTGTGATAGATGGCGCTGTAATAGTCACAAACATATGGCTCACAATTTTAGACGAACAGTTGGTAACAGGTAAGTTTTTTAAATTAAAATACAGAACGTAGGTACGTTTGAACATTTTATTTTGGTTGTTCCAATGTGATACATGTACCTTTGTGAACTCATCATTTCTGAGAACGCATGCTGTTACAGCGTGGTTACCTGTAAATACCACATTAACTGTAGTGCCTAGAACCACACGGCCACTCCGGCAGGCCGGGACTGATGACCTCAGAAGTTAAGTCCCATAGTGTTCAGAGCCATTTGAACTATTTTTTAACTACGCAAGTCAATGGCATCAAATGCTTTGCTAAAGTCTAGTGGTGTCTATATCAAGCTTTTGCTGTTTTTTGTACGTTTACGTGGATTTTCAGATCCCAATTTTCTGTAAAGTGATTTTCCATTGCCATTTCTGGTTGGTCGTGTGGACAGTCCTATATCGGTTCCGAAGACGTGTATTTGCTGCTGGATTTCAGCTCCCAAGGTCGACAGTCTATTCGTTCCTTGTAAAAGCTACGCCGCTTTTCAGTCGTGATCCGTTTACCAGGTCACAGCTTCCTTATTAAAACGTTGAATTATGTCGCCGAAGTGACTTTATGTGGAGTGAAAGGAAGAAAGAAGTATTTGACTGACGGTTATCCTTAACTTGGACAGAAACCAGACTGCGGCTAAATGAATCGAAGGACATGGATTGGAGGCAGCAACGGGGAAAGGAGTGAGACAGGTACGTGCCTTTTGTTCTGGGTTATTCAGTCTGCGTGTAAAGCAAGCAGTAAAGGAAACTAAAAATGAATTTGGGGAAGAAAGTAAAGTTCAGAGAGAAGAAGTTAAACTTGTTGAGAATTGCTGATGACGTTGTTAACTCTGTCAGAGACGGCAAAACACTTGGAAAATCCGTTGAACAGTGTGTGAACAGTGTCGTGAAAATATGTTATAAGATAAACATCAATAAAAGCAAAACACAGGTAATGGACTGTAGTTCAATTAAAGCAAGTGATGCTGAAGGAATTAAATTAGAAAATGTGACACTAAAAATAATAGACTAGTTTTGTTATTTGGGCGGCAAAACAACTAACAATGACAAAAGAAAACAGGATATAAAATGCAGACTTGGAAATAGTATGAAACTTTTTTCTGAAAACGCAAATGTGGTGCTATAGAACAATGCTGAAGATAATATGGATAGAACTATCCATATTATCATAGTATCTAATGAAAAAATATTGCATCGAACATGAGAGAAGAGCGATTTACATTAAAACGTGGGAAAACCATGAGATGGGCCGACAGGATACACCCTGAGGCATTAAGAAATTCTTAATTTGGCAATGAATGGAATTCGGGGGAGTACAAATAGTAGAAGAAGTCCTAGTAAGTAAGGTAAAATGGATGTAGGTTGCAGCAATTAAGCATAGATAAAGAAACTTGCACAGGCCAGGCTATCGTAGAGAATTGTATCAAACGAGTTTTGGATTGGTTGGTTGGTTGCTTTGGGGCAGGTGACCAACAGCGAGGTCATCGGTCCCATTGAATTAGGGAAGGATGTAGGCCGCGCCCTTTCAAAGAGACCGTCCCGGCAATTGCCTGAAGCAGTTTAGGGAAATCACGGAAAACTTGAATCAGAACGGCCGGACGCGGGTTTGAACCGTCGTCCTCCCGAATGCGAGTCCAGTGTGCTAACCACACTGCTCCACCTCGCTCGTTCGAGCTTTACGTCTGAACAATACGGGCTGGGCTGATGAGGGAGTTATTTGTTTGCTTTATTTAATTGAAGGGAAATGTATTTTAACACTATTGGACGGGAAGAGATACGTAAATGCTGGTATATTTGTTGATTTATCAAACTCTAAATTATTAATAACGGTCCTATATTCTGCAAAGATGGCTTATGTGTTAACTACTACATCCACTTTCTTTTGTAGTACCGAAACCCTCCGTACACAATCAACAGTTGGTGACAAAATGTTTGCTAGTTCTGTGTACAGGTGTATCTTTAGTCATTTGTCATTTCATATCCATTTCACGTCCCTAAAATTGTAAAGTATAATAATGTTTCACCAGGGATCACTCCTCACGTTTTTCGCAGAGCATGTGATCTAGAAGGATATTATAAAACTTTTTCCCCTTCAAAACTCTTTAAGAATATAATACTTCTTAAGCGTTCACTGATATCGTACTTTCTCATTACTAAAAAATTACGAAGGTATGCATAAGTTCACTTCATCGTGTTGACAGGATCGGAAGTGAAAATTTACTCAGACACTTGTGTTAAACTACTGGCACTCAGAAAATCGATATTTGATGCGGGAAGCAAAATCGATTTATGCCTAACATGTAAACATGATAGCTAAAATCGGTCTCACAAAATCAGTTTTTATCTTCCACAAGTTGTCTCTCAGTTTTTACCTTTCACAAGTTGTGTCTCACGTAAACATAGTAACTCTCCTTCTAATCCAAAAGGCCCTGTAAAATACTCAGCTGTGACAGAGACCGACGGAACAGAGGCATCTTGTACCCAGTGAACGTAAGGAACTCTCCGACGGAGTCAACAAGACTGGCCATGCTAAGAATAAAACCAGCTGTTCTATTATCAGTTGTTGAAAACAAGATGAAATACAATACGTAAGAGAAGAAAGGTATGAAATCTTGCTGCATAGAATCTCTAACGGAAAATATCGTAAATTACTCGTTCATTAGTCCCACAGTATATTATCAGTACTTTTCATTTTTTTCGTAAATTAGAAAGCTATCAACGACGGTAGAACTTCGTCAAATATTTGTAGGTATGACAGTGTACCGCATGGAAACGAACGTAAAAGGTCCTACATAGTAATTAATCTATCGCCGGCCGGGATGGCCGAGCGGTTCTAGGCGCTACAGTCTGGAACCACGCGACCGCTACGGTCGCAGGTTCGAATCCTGCCTCGGACATGGATGTGTGAGATGTCCTTAGGTTAGTTAGGTTTAAGTAGTTCTAAGTTCTAGGGGACTGCTGACGTCAGAAGTTAAGTCCCATAGTGCTCAGAGCCATTTGAACCATTTTTTAAATTAATCTATCGACCCATATAAACTACCTAACAACAGAAATGAAGGGGAGAAGGAAACTAAACGAAACTCACGGTTTGAGAAAGTATGTGATGTTGTTTCACAGATTTAAAAGTCGACTAAAATTTATAAGGTGTGAGCCCACTTATCAATATGACGTTGCAATCACTCTGCCCTGGATGCGTTCATTGATTCGGTTGGGAAAGAGTGTCATAAAGCCATTGTATCCTCTGTTAGGCAAGCTCTGACTGTCCTGACTAATGTGACTGTTCCTTGATACCCGAAGACTCGAAATGGGGCAAAGTTGATGGCCAAGCTGGTCCCAACCGTGATCGATAGGCGACAGATCTGGGGATTTTACTGATGCGAAACTTCACCATCACGCAGACAGTTCGTACAGACGTGCGCCACGTGTGGACGACCACTGTCCTGTTGAACAAAAACAGCGTGATACTGTTACGGGAGATATGAAACATCAGTGCTCAGGGTGTCCGTCACCTACTGTTGCGCCTTCAATCACATAGTCACAATCAGCCGTGACCTGAAGTCGTACCCGATGATTCCCCACACCATGACGACAAAACATTGCAAGAATGGGACCTCTCCTCTGGTCGCCGCCATAATCTCCGACGATGGCAATCTGAGGAAGTGCATAACAGATGTCCATCGCTGAACACAGTGCGACAACATTCATCAGCTGCCCGAACTTCGCAGTCGCCGCACCACGCCAGATAAGGCTGTTTCTGTTGTATTAACGGCAGTTTGTGCATGAGGTGGTACTTCCTTAGTTCGGCTGCTGCTAGTCTTCGACCAATGGTGCGGGACAGCACAGAATGTTCTACGGAGTCCATTGCTTGTTCTCCGATGGTACGAGCAGATGTGGAGGGGTTACGATGTGCTTGGTGCACACTACGACGGTCCTCCCTTGTGCTGGTCAGACATGGTAACATTGATGATGAGTATCTCTGCCCTCACATTCTCATGCAGTCTAACATCGGGTCACTGCCACATTCGAAAGCACCACAAATCAGGAGATCGCACGATTCGACCAACTGGCCAAATGGAGACCTACAATGTGGACACTTTCAGACTCTGTCAGGTGTTGATAACGCTGTCTCACAAGATTGCACAAGATCTTCGTGCCCTTGACAGTTATCACTCATCATCTGACGCCATTCACGCTCCATATTTACTCTATCAAGCCTGGTAACGACACTAAGTACGAACAACATTAATGCACTCTGGTGGTCGTTCTACCTGTCAGAACATTGTAGCTCTAATCATTTATACACTCGTAGATGGCGTGCACGGGTATTAAGCTAAACTGAGATCCGACCCTGTCTTCTAGCAGCTTCACTTGTTTTGTCAGGCAGAGTACATTTGCTTACATTCTAGAGCTATGCTCTCTTCCTTCCATAGTTTAAATGGGAACCATGTACAGACAGGGTGGCAAGAGGCCATACACTAGTGCCAAATCCGGAATGAATGGATCCCCCTGAAAAGCGACACAAATTTTAAAGAAAAAGAATACTTCATATTTCTTAGTATGAATGGACAAAAGAGGTGGAGTGAAGTAGCAACAAGATTGTCGTACGTACATATCGCATCCGGCTCGCGTAGCAATGTTTTTGCGATCAATAAATATCTTATAATGTATGTTGTAGATTACGTAAAGCATATAAAACACTTCAGGAATGTACACTCCTGGAAATGGAAAAAAGAACACATTGACACCGGTGTGTCAGACCCACCATACTTGCTCCGGACACTGCGGGAGGGCTGTACAAGCAATGATCACACGCACGGCACAGCGGACACACCAGGAACCGCGGTGTTGGCCGTCGAATGGCGCTAGCTGCGCAGCATTTGTGCACCGCCGCCGTCAGTGTCAGCCAGTTTGCCGTGGCATACGGAGCTCCATCGCAGTCTTTAACACTGGTAGCATGCCGCGACAGCGTGGACGTGAACCGTATGTGCAGTTGACGGACTTTGAGCGAGGGCGTATAGTGGGCATGCGGGAGGCCGGGTGGACGTACCGCCGAATTGCTCAACACGTGGGGCGTGAGGTCTCCACAGTACATCGATGTTGTCGCCAGTGGTCGGCGGAAGGTGCACGTGCCCGTCGACCTGGGACCGGACCGCAGCGACGCACGGATGCACGCCAAGACCGTAGGATCCTACGTAGTGCCGTAGGGGACCGCACCGCCACTTCCCAGCAAATTAGGGACACTGTTGCTCCTGGGGTATCGGCGAGGACCATTCGCAACCGTCTCCATGAAGCTGGGCTACGGTCCCGCACACCGTTAGGCCGTCTTCCGCTCACGCCCCAACATCGTGCAGCCCGCCTCCAGTGGTGTCGCGACAGGCGTGAATGGAGGGACGAATGGAGACGTGTCGTCTTCAGCGATGACAGTCGCTTCTGCCTTGGTGCCAATGATGGTCGTATGCGTGTTTGGCGCCGTGCAGGTGTGCGCCACAATCAGGACTGCATACGACCGAGGCACACAGGGCCAACACCCGGCATCATGGTATGGGGAGCGATCTCCTACACTGGCCGTACACCACTGGTGAACGTCGAGGGGACACTGAATAGTGCACGGTACATCCAAACCGTCATTG
The DNA here is from genome assembly GCF_023864275.1 of Schistocerca cancellata. NCBI lineage: Eukaryota > Metazoa > Arthropoda > Insecta > Orthoptera > Acrididae > Schistocerca > Schistocerca cancellata. The sequence goes on from NC_064629.1 coordinate 803,478,553, forward strand.
AACCCATCGTTCTACCATTTCTAGACCAGCAAGGGAACTTGCTGTTCCAACAGGACAATGCACGTCCGCATGTATCCCGTGCCACCCAACGTGCTCTAGAAGGTGTAAGTCAACTACCCTGGCCAGCAAGATCTCCGGATCTGTCCCCTATTGAGCATGTTTGGGACTGGATGAAGCGTCGTCTCACGCGGTCTGCACGTCCAGCACGAACGCTGGTCCAACTGAGGCGCCAGGTGGAAATGGCATGGCAAGCCGTTCCACAGGACTACATCCAGCATCTCTACGATCGTCTCCATGGGAGAATAGCAGCCTGCATTGCTGCGAAAGGTGGATATACACTGTACTAGTGCCGACATTGTGCATGCTCTGTTGCCTGTGTCTATGTGCCTGTGGTTCTGTCAGTGTGATCATGTGATGTATCTGACCACAGGAATGTGTCAATTAAGTTTCCCCTTCCTGGGACAATGAATTCACGGTGTTCTTATTTCAATTTCCAGGAGTGTATATACACTCCAGTATTACTAGTGCATACACATACTGGATCTTATTGGGTTCACGATTTTGGTAGTGTTGAAAATACAACACGGAAATGTCTGAATTACCAGTTCAAAATGATTAGGGCATTTTATAGCTCAACGCTGAACATTAATTCTCGATCCTACCACGCTCTCAAAGAAGGAAGTTCCGAATGTTTTCACCAGGCTCGGAAGCACTCAAAGTAGACCATAGGCGTTCGTGTATAGTTCCGTTCTCAAAATTCTTAAACCGCGATGCTCTCCATCGTTATACCCATCACATCGAAGTTGTTCTTTTCAATTCTTGCTACGTTACAGGAAATGGAACCATCTAAACTTGGTCCTTAACGAAATTCCACAAGCTATGAAATGAATGAACTTATGAGTGGAGTGCCTGTACCCTACAAGTGTTTAATTTCACCAACGGCACGGTCATTTCATCGAGACCATTTGTCGGTTCAGCTACTCTTGGATCTCTGTTAGCCAATACAGAGGCTCCATCTTATTTACAAAATATGTCTATTCTCTCCTCTCCGCCACAATCTGCAGTATTTACCAACGCCTCTCGACGAAGAAAATTTAGTATAACAAAGATGGTATGTAAATAGCATAATAAAGAACAATTATCAAAATAAAGTTTGAAAAGGGCACAAAACAAGTTTTTCTTTTAACTTCCACAGTCATTCTTAGTGAAGGTGTAGACTTTGTCGGACATTATTACGTCTGTTAATTTTTCCACATAAATCAAAAATCTCTTCATCACTCAGGCAAGTGCTCGTGCTATTTGGTAAGTGTTATAAAACGCTAACAAAACGCATGTCTCTGCACAGGATCATTATGTACTCACAGTAAAAGTGTTGGCAACTAAAATTGTTGGTAACTATTGCATGTGTCCTTGGATCATTTCTGGTAGGCTCCGTAGGAAATTTCCATGTATGTTTGCCGATTATATTTTCACTTACACGTAATATGACCTCTCAGCATTATCTATTCCTTGTTGACGTATGCTTCCTCCATCTTGAAACTATTCGCACGTCCTTTGTATTGATGACGCAAGGGAAGCACGGCATACAACTGCTTTGTAGTCACAACAACACTGTCTCTTTGCTCCAGTCAAGCACATACGAGCTATCATCGGTCAATAACACAAATAACAACATACTGCTGCCCGCTGGACAGAATACGTAATAAAATACCACGTTTAAATAAATTTTGCTCTTTTCCATGGGGATGAAACTTTTGATCAGTGTTGGTAAAATCATCCAATAAATTTTGCTCTTTCCCATGGGGATAAAACGTTTGATTAGTGTTGGTAAAATCATCCAATGAGTTTTAAGCACTCCATACATGTAGAGCTTTACAGTCACCTACCCATTCCCACGAAACTTCCATCACTTTTATACATGCCGCTCGACGCTGACGCAAGGGATAACCTCTTAACCTATATGATAATAGTGTTAGTGCTCCGCAACAGCATACCTTAGAAATGAAGGCCGTGTACAATAATATTTGCATTTGAACTAAATTTTCCCTATGCAACGGAATGTGCGCTGTTTTGGACTGCCTGGCTGATTTAAGCTGTGTGCCGGTACACGACTCGAACTTCAAACCTTGTCTCTCTCTGTAGCGCTCTTACCAGCTGTTAAGAGCATTTCCAGTCATGGTCCGTGCAGAATCCCTGTCCGGCACACATCTTTAGACTGCCAGGTGTTTTAAAATACTTGCACTTATAACTGCGATGGGACACTGATTTGCGACCCTTCCAAGTGACCTGGACGAGTGAATCTACCCTTGAACACTACGACGACGATTTCAAGCTGTTGAAATTAACATATTATTAGTTCACAATACATGGTAGTGAATAAGTCATGACACATGGGAATTTGTGATACAGCGGGACTCGAACCCCACTAAAATTTTCTTGTCAACAACGTTTTGTCATTTACTCCAAACTGCTGCAACCAGAGGATCTCACACGGGGTATATACAGGGTGACGATTATTGAACGATATGAAATAAAATCGTCATAACTTATGAACGGTTTGCGTTAGAACGTTCAAACTGTGCGGTTGGCCGCAGGGCATGGTGGGAATTAGTACATGCACGTGTGGTTTGGTTTAGCGACGAAGCCCACTTTAATTTGGATGGGTTCGTCAATAAGCAAAATTGGCTCATCTTGGAGACTGAGAATCTGCATTTCGTGATCGAGAAGTCTCTTCACCCCCACCGGGTGATTGTGTGATGTGCAATGTCCAGTCATGGAATAATCGATGCCGGCCGGAGTGGCCGAGCGGTTAAAGGCGCTACAGTCTGGAACCGCACGACCGCTACGGTCGCAGGTTCGAATCCTGCCTCGGGCATGGATGTGTGTGATGTCCTTAGGTTAGTTAGGTTTAAGTAGTTCTAAGTTCTAGGGGACTTATGACCACAGCAGTTGAGTCCCATAGTGCTCAGAGCCATTTGAACCAATTTTGAATAATCGATGCGGTATTCCTTGATGGCACCGTGACTACAGTACGGTACGTGAAGGTTTTGGAAGATCATGTAATCCTCATTATCCAAAGTAGCCCTGACTTCGACAAAGTGTAGCTCATGCAAGACGGAGCTCGACCCCATCGAGGCAAGAGGGTGTTTGATGTCCTGGAGGAGCACTTTGAGGACCGCATTCTGGGTCTGGGGTATCCAGAGGCCACTGGCATGGGCCTCAATTGTCCACCATATTCTCCGAATCTGAACACATGCTACTCCCTTTTGCGGGGCTATACTAAAGACAACGTGTACAACAATAACCCCAAAACAATTGCTAAGCTGAAAACAGCCACTCACTAGGCATTGACAGCATCGATGTTCCGACGCTTCAGCGGGTCATGCAGAATTTCGCTATTCGTGTCTACCACATCATCGCCAATGATGGTAGGCATGTCTAACATGTCATAACCTAAATCCGAATATCTGTAGTGACGTTTACATGTTGAATAAGTGTGTGCACGCCGTAGTTTGTAACTAATTTACGTTTTTTTCACATAATTCAATAATTGTCACCCCGTACCTTTGTCGGTGCGTAAGGCATGGACTTCCACGAAACAGTTTTATTTATTTTTTTTTTTTAGCAGCGACAGCTCCACATACCCCGTATAAAAGCCTCTCATTACTGCGTTCGGAATAAGCAGGTAGAAACGTCAGTGACAATGTAAATCTGAGTCGCGCCTGGGCGCTTTCTAGAATAGTCTAGTGGTGAAGAGGTCTGCTCGCACAAAGCAGGGGATGGGAGTTGGCGTCCCAGTCGCGTCACAAATTTACATTCGTGTTGACCTACTCATTTTATTTCTGCAGAACCCAGAGGAGAAAGACGCGGTAGGGAAGCAGTAATTGAGAAGGGAGGGAGACAAAGTTGTATCCTGCCCGCGTTGCTATTCAATGTGTCCATTGAGCAGGCAGTAAATAAAACCAAGAAGGAATTAGGAAAGGGGAAGAAAGTTAAGGAAGAAAGAAAAAAACTTCGATGTTTGCCGACAACGTTGTAATTCTATCAGACACGGAGAATAACTTGACAGAACAGTTTAATGGAATTGGCTGTCTCTTGAAAAGATGTTATAAAACGAACACAAAAAAGTAAAACAATGGTAATATAACATAGTTGAATTAAATGAGGGAATGAAGAGGGCAATTAGATTAGGAGCTGAGACAGCAAAAGCAGTAGCAAAGTTTTGCTATTTCGGCAGCAAAACAGTCGACGATGGCCGAATTATGTGAAATGTAGACAGGTAATAGTACGAAAAGTATTTCTGAAAAACAGAACTTCATTACCAACGAATTTAAATTTAAATATTTGGAAATATTTTCAGGAAGTATTTTTCTGGTTGGAGTCCTTTATGGGAGAAGTAGTTCAGACAAGGAGATGAGAATAGTTCTTTACATGTGGTGCTACAGAAGAGTGCTTTATGTTAGAAGGTTAGATAGGATAACTAGTGAGGTGGACCTGAATCGGAGAGAAATGAAAAGAATGGCACAACTTGACTAAATGAAAAGTTCAGTTGATGAGACACGTTCTGAAGCATCAAGAAGTTTTCACGGAGGGAATGGGGGGGGAGGGGATATAAATTGTAGAGGGAGTCAAAACTTTACTACAGCCAACAGGTTCAAATACTTATCGGTTGTAGTAGCTATACAGAAATGAGGAAACTTGCACAGGAGAGATTAGCGTGGAGAGGTGCATCAAATCGGTCTTCAGACTGATGACCACAAAAACAACAGTATTCATTATATTTTAGGCTCAATATTTTTGAAAGATTCCTACTGATTTCACTGCACGTCATTGAAACTTCATTGATTTCAGCTTCCTCGACTTAATCTCATTTCAGTAAATTTAATTCAACTAATGCAATACACGATCCCTCCAACCCACACCGATCACTGCATGGAGCAGGTCGGCAGATGCCCATAGTTTCAAACTATCGAGTTCCCTTCTGTTATCTCCGTTACTCCAATAGGACGCAATTACCAAGTCGCTGGGCGGCCGGAGGAAGTGTGGTAGGCGGTCTGTCTAGGCTAGGGGATGCGGAGTTACCAAGTGGTGCAATTTGTTTACGGTAATATCTCACGAGCTGACGAGAAAACAGAGGAGGCGTTCATTGGACGAAAGGCATTGAACAAACCTTCACACTCTATATTCCATAATATTTTACGTACCACACAGAGCAGCGTTTTCTGTATTCCTTTTGTAATCTGCAAATAAATTATTTTTCTCTGTGTCCAAAAGAACATTTTATGTGAGTAACTTTGCCGTGCGGTTGTAAGCGCGTCAGTTTGGAACCGCGTGACCGCTACGGTCGCAGGTTCGAATCCTGCCTTGGGCATGGATGTGTGTGATGTCCTTAGGTTAGTTAGGTTTAAGTAGTTCTAAGTTCTAGGGGACTGATGACCTCAGTTTGTTTTTAATAAGCGAAGAACTAAGTTCTAGTTTCCTTCGAAGTGAAGGTGGTGATTGCTTTTAAGTTACTTCGATACCAGTAGCAGTAAAACGTTTTTAATGCACTCTTATTGCGGACAAAAGCATGTATTTCGTTGTTCTTAATTTAATGATTTTTCTGCCTCTCACTGGCGTATTTTTCTCCTGCCCTCCTCGCCAAAACTAATAACACTACTGTTTGTTTAAAATTTAATCGCAATCAACGTCACTTTTGGTCTCCTTTTAGCAGTTTCATCCTTTTAGACGACGAGATTCGCCTACGTGATACCACATACCAAGCCAGTTTTACACAGAACTCCCTGTTATAAATACGGCTGTTCCGTTCGAAAGATGGCGGTAGATTTTAGATACCTTTTCTCATTGTGTTTTCAATCCCTCTGCATCTTGCATAAACACGAAAATTTCTGAAGGTTTTTGCATCGAAGATTTGTCAATAACATCTAATGGGAACAGAAGGCAGTTAGACAGATCTATCTATTTCAACTTTCTACTTTCCCTCTTCAAACGAAGGAAGTTTCAGACTCTGACTGAAACCTGCGCCATGGGGAAACTTGCTGCGGTCAGCGCTAAAGCTCGATTTATACGGACAACTCTCTCATTTCAGGTGCTCGCTCGTTACAAGTGAGTCTACTGCAGCATCCCTGGCGTATCATTCTTGTACCGAGACAAGCTTGTCACAAGTGGTTGTTTTTGTCTGCACACCGGCGCCGAAGTTACGTGTGTTGTGACGGTTCTTAGTGGTGAAAGTGAGGTTATAATGGATATTTCTTACAAAAAGTCGAACTATATTATCCGCACTATGCAACTAAAAACGACAGAGTTTGTTAATGACTAAAGCAAAATTCATATTGGTTGTTATTAAGAGCGACTTTATAGTAAAACCTTTGCACTATTGAGAAATGAAATAATTGGATAGATGTCGGCCAAACATTACGAAATTTCAACATTTACTTGCTCAAAAAAATTATGTACATATGGACACATCAAATAATGTTTAGGAGGCAGTGCATAGACACTTCTTACCTTTTTTTGTCTTTCTTTTTCTAAGTGTAAAAAAATCAAACTATTTTTCTGTTTCTGTTAAACTGTCTTTTTCGCTGTTGAAATAAATATCATTAAAAAGGATTTCTATATCGATTACGTGATAAGTCACACATATCTGAAGGCTGTAAATTCAACTAAATACTTAGGGATTACAATTACAAATAACCTAAATTGGAACGATCACGTAGATAATATTGTGGGTAGAGCAAACCAAAAACTGCGATTCATTGGCAGAACACTTAGAAGGTGCAACAGGTCTACTAAAGAGACTGCTTACACCACGCTTGTCCGCTCTATTCTGGAGTATTGCTGTGTCGTGTGGGATCCGCATCAAATGGGAGTGACGGATGACATCGAAAAAGTTCAAAGAAGGGCAGCTCGTTTTGTATTATCGCGAAGTAGCGTATTTAGTGTCATAGACATGATACGTGAATTGGAGTGGCAATCATTAAAACAAAGGTGCTTTTCGTTGCGACGGGATCCTCTCATGAAATTTCAATCACCAGTTTTCTCCTCCGATTGCGAAAACATTCTGTTGACACCCATCCACATAGAGAGAAATGATCATCACGATAAAATAAGAGAAATCAGGGCTCGCACAGAAAAATTTAAGTGCTCGTTTTTTCCGTGTGCCGTTCTAGAGTGAAACAGTAGAGAGACAGCTTGAAGGGGCTTCACTGAACCCTCTGCCAGGCACTTTATTGTGAATAGCAGAGTAATCAAGTAGATGTAGATTTACGTAATTAATTACGCTCAACGTAGGGTTTTTCTTTTCCCAGGTGTCATAAAACCTAAACAAGCTTTTCCTTTCAGAGATTTGGTCTCTCTTGTGAAAGAACACTCCCAGAAAAGTTCAAATGGCTCTGAGCACTATGAGACTCAACTGCTGAGGTCATTAGTCCCCTAGAACTTAGAACTAGTTAAACCTAACTAACCTAAGGACATCACAAACATCCATGCCCGAGGCAGGATTCGAACCTGCGACCGTAGCGGTCTTGCGGTTCCAGACTGCAGCGCCTTTAACCGCACGGCCACTTCGACCGGCCCCAGAAAAGTAATAGAATCCTCGTGCACTCTTTGCAACATATCACCAAAACAAAGTTAACACTAAATACTAAGCAGACACAAAATCAATCAACATAAAATGAGTATTTGCTGCCAGAACTGGTTAACTTCCGATATCGGCAAATAACGCACCGTTCCCGGACTGTGCACACGGGCTGTCTTCATCGTATTCAGCGTTTTATAATTTTACACTCGGCTCAGTCTGTCGATCATTGACGTCACTACCCATCGCGACGTGTTTAGCGGCTGGTTCACAGATGGCTCGTGTCGCGCACCTACCACGAGTAGTCGATTTGGAGCAGAAAGCCTCTGTGAGGACAGAGCAGAGCGCGCCGTGGCGTATGCAGCGGACGCGCGTCCGGCCCTCTCCAGTACTCGGCTTGGGGGTCAAGGTCTGCGGCTCCTGCAGGTCCGTCTCGCGTCAGTAGCCGACCCGCGTGGCCTTACATTGAAGGCTAATGCTGCCACACCCACATGCCTCCACTAATGGCACAAATAAGGTCGTGTCCGAGACAGGCCTAGATAACACCTGCCTCTCCAAATGCAGTGCGCGAGACGCAGCTTCGCCTCACCTATCGGGTATCTTTACCCATTTTCCTTGTTGTCCTGAACCCCTTCGTGTCATTTGGCGTCTTTTATTCCGTCAGAGCGAGGTGGTGCAGTGATAAGACTCTCGAATCGTTTTCTGCAGGACATCGGTTCAAACCCCTTCCGTCCATCCAGTTTTAGGTTTTCTGTAATTTCCTCAAAATCGTTTAATGCGAATGCCCGGATGGTTCCTTTGGAAGAAAACATGCGTAAGTAGCATAGGTGCATGTTGCTGAAATCTATAATATACGGAAATGTTTACAGGAGGCCTTTATCCAGCAGTGGATGTCAACCGGATGATTTTGTTGATGATGGCGTGAGGATTATGCACACAAACAGGATTTCATGTACCCGTAAATCACCAGAACGAATCTGAATAGATGCTAACATGTTTCCACGTAAACACCATTTTCTTTCTGCTTCTCCCATCTGATTTTCACGTAAATCACTTCATACAATACATTAGACGACAGTAGAAAGTAAACAGTAGCTCGTGCTTTATGCGTCGGAAAAGTAAGAAATAAAACTACACGACTATGAAGACAACAGAGCTTCGAACCTGCGACCGTAGCGGTCGCGCGACAACAGAGCACACAGATGAATAGATATGTATTAACAGTTATCTACTCTGTAGGAATCAGCATGGGTTTCGAAAAAGACGATCGTGTGAAACCCAGCTCGTGCTATTCGTCCACGAGACTCAGAGGGCCATAGACACGGGTTCCCAGGTAGATACCGTGTTTCTTGACTTCCGCAAGGCGTTCGATACAGTTCCCCACAGTCGTTTAATGAACAAAGTAAGAGCATATGGACTATCAGACCAATTGTGTGATTGGATTGAAGAGTTCCTTGATAACAGAACGCAGCATGTCATTCTCAATGGAGAGAAATCTTCGGAAGTAAGAATGATTTCAGGTGTGCCGCAGGGGAGTGTCGTAGGACCGTTGCTATTCACAATATACATAAATGACCTTCTGGATAACATCGGACGTTCACTGAGGCTTTTTGCGGATGATGCTGTGGTCTATCGAGAGGTTGTAACAATGGAAAATTGTACTGAAATGGCCGGCCGAAGTGGCCGTCTGGTTCTAGGCGCTGCAGTCTGGAACCGCGAGACCGCTACGGTCGCAGGTTCGAATCCTGCCTCGCGCATGGATGTGTGTGATGTCCTTAGGTTAGTTAGGTTTAACTAGTTCTAAGTTCTAGGGGACTAATAACCTCAGAATTTGAGTCCCATAGTGCTGAGCCATTTGAACCATTTTTTTAAATTTTTTTTTTGTACTTAAATGCAGGAGAATCTGCAACGAATTCACGCATGGTGCAGGGAATGGCAATTGAATCTCAATGTAGACAAGTGTAATTTGCTGCGAGTACATAGAAAGAAAGTTCCTTTATCATTTAGCTACAATATAGCAGGTCAGCAACTGGAAACAGTTAATTCCGTGAATTATCTGGGAGTAGGCATTAGGAGTGATTTAAAATGGAATGATCAAATAAAATTGATCGTCGGTAAAGCAGATGCCAGACTGAGATTCATTGGAAGAATCCTAAGGAAATGCAATCCGAAAACAAAGGAAGTAGGTTACAGTACACTTGTTCGCCCACTGCTTGAATATTGCTCACGAGTGTGGGATCCGTACCAGATAGGTTTGATAGAAGAGATAGAGAAGATCCAACGGAGAGCAGCGCGCTTCGTTACAGGATCATTTAGTAATCGCGAAAGCGTTACGGAGATGATAGATAAACTCCAGTGGAAGACTCTGCAGGAGACATCGTTCAAATGGTTCAAATGGCTCTGAGCACTATGCGACTTAACGTCTGAGGTCATCAGTTACCTAGAACTTAGAACTAATTAAACCTAACTAACATAAGGACATCACACACATCTATGCCCGAGGCAGGATTCGAACCTGCGACCGTAGCGGTCGCTCGGCTCCAGACTGTAGTGCCTAGAACCGCACGGCCACTACGGCCGGCCAGGAGAGATGCTCAGTAGCTCGGTACGGGCTTTTGTTGAAGATTCTCGAACATACCTTCACCGAGGAGTCAAGCAGTATATTGCTCCCTCCTACGTATATCTCGCGAAGAGACCATGATGATAAAATCAGAGAGATTAGATACCACACAGAGGCATACCGATAATCTTTCTTTCCATGAAGAATACGAGACTGGAATAGAAGGGAGAACCGATAGAGGTACTCAAAGTACCCTCCGCCACACACCGTCAGGTGGCTTGCGGAGTATGGATGTAGATGTAGATGTAGAATACGAAACGGGACTTCAGACGAAAAGTTAATGGTAAAAAGTATGTTCCAATTAATATCTCTGACGTCCGTACACTTCAGGTATTACATATGGCATTAGCGACTCGTAGTGAAAGTAAGCAATTAGCTCCACATAACACACCGTCAAGCCCGTCTCCGTGGCTAAGTGGGCAACGAGACTGGCGGAGGACCCGGGTTCGGTTCCCGATACTGCCAGGGACTTTTCCTTGGTGGGAGAACTGAACGGGGTGTACTCAGCATCGTGATCGTGATGCCAACTTAAGGCGTACTCGACCAAATCGCAGAGGTCCCAGGTTAGAAAATTAACAATGGCCGGGAGAGCGATGTGCTGACCCCACGCCCCTCCATAGCACGTCCATTGGCGCCAAAGGCAGAGGATGACATGGCGGTCGGTCGGTACACTGTTTTGATCAGCTATGAAGATTCAGTATGATTAACAAATACACAAATAAAGTCCTAAAATTGTGAGACTGTATCTGAGAGTAAACCAGTTACGCGTGATCAGCACCGTCTCATTATAATTAGGAATTAGGGGACGGAGTGTCAGTTATTCGTTAACAGCAGATAAACTGCAAGTCTAAAACTTGTCAAACAAAATATATCACGCGAGATCTAAAAGAAACTTTGAAGCATAGTTGATTCAAAAGGTTATTTAAAGTTTTTAAAGCTTCTGTTGTCACTAGTTTACATGGACCACTCTTATTCTTTTACATATTTTCTAAAGCTCTAGATAAACGTCACTGAACCTCAAACAAAAAACATTTTTTTTAGGAGAAGTGAGGGTCGAATCTCTTACGTACGTACTGGTTCGTGTTTCTCTAGACTCATTCTAGAATAATTTCAGAACGGTTTTAATTATGGTAACGTTCGATTTCTGTCATTGTAAATATCAAATTGGAATGGGAGGCCGCTTATGCATACACCGTCCTTATTGTAGACAGAAGTTTAAATGGCAAGCTACAAAAACTGATCGTACAAGCTCAATAAATATTTGAAGCTACGAGTGTTAATATGATTTCTGTAGTATTTACTGTGAGACTACTTTATTGTGTTACATGTGCTCCAGACACAAACAAGTTGCTGGCACCGACAGAGAGCAGGAAATAAACTTGTGATTCTGTTCTCCTGTATTTGTTGACTGTGTAGCGGAAGCGCGTCTGTGGCCGTGCACATCTGTCCGCGGCGCACACCAGAGCCTCTTACGTCACGAGCGAGAAGATGGAGATGACTTAAGTCAGACTGCTGCTCCGGAACTACTGCTGTGTGCAAAATGTGGGCGCAGCAGGGGCCAAGTAAAGAGATACCTTCGTTGAAAGTCGAGTTGAAAGTCACCTTCTGAAACCTAACAGTTTCGCTGCACCTACACCGTCACGCGCGAAAAAAACTTCTAGCACCTGTATAGAACATATAACAGACGATTTGGGTTTAACAATGACTCACTAACTTAATTTGCGTGTATGATGCAAAACATGGCTAAATGAGCTGCTCTTTGACATCACGTTGTAAGAAACAAATTGAAAAGATGTTTTGCCAATAAAGCTACCGTCCACTGAGTCTTGATATTTGAGTTCGTCTTTGAAACTCAACTTAATACTAAATAATCGATATACGTCTCATACAAGATACACGTCGTCGGTGCTAATAACTGAGAATGGTTCAAAAGGCTCTGAGCACTATGAGACTTAACATCTATGGTGATCAGTCCCCTAGAACTTATAACTATTTAAACCTAACGAACCTAAGGACACCACACAACACCCAGTCATCACGAGGCAGAGAAAACCCCTGACACCGCCGGGAATCGAACCCGGGAACCCGGGCGTGGAAAGCGAGAACGCTACCGCACGACCACCAGCTGCGGACAACTGAGAATGGTATTCGTCCACTCTAGGTACACGTTTACTGTCGCCGAAGTCCACAAACAGTGGTGATTTTGTACCTCTCCACTCTAATGTAGCCACTTCGAATCATATTGGTGGTGAAGACCATTCCCAGTGCCACAGTTTTCGAGAGGTGGTGAAAAGCCAAACGTAAATGCACACTACTAGCCATTAAAGTTGCTACACCACGAACATGACGTGCTACAGACGCGAAATTCAACCGACAGGAAGAAGATACTGTGATATGCAAATGATTAGCTTTTCAGAGCATTCACACGAGGTTGGCGCCGGTGGTGCCACTTACAACGTGCTGACATGAGGAAAGTTTCCAACCGATTTCCCATACACAAACAGCAGTTGACCGGCGTTGCCTGGTGAAACGTTGTTGTGGTGCCTCGTGTAAGGAGGAGAAATGCGTACCATCACGTTTCCGACTCTGATAAAGGTTGAATTGTAGCCGATCGCGATTGCGGTTTATCGTAACGCGACATTGCTGCTCGAGTTGGGCGAGATCCAATGACTGTTAGCAGAATACGGAATCGATGGGTTCAGGAGGGTAATACGAACGCCGTGCTGGATCCCAACGGCCTCGTATCACTAGCAGTCGAGATGACAGGCATCTTATCCGCATGGCTGTAACGGATCGTGCAGCCACGTCTCGGTCCCTGAGTCAACAGATGGGGACGTTTGCAAGACAACAACCATCTGCACGAACAGTTCGACGACGTTTGCAGCAGCATGGACTATCAGCTCGGAGACCACGGCTGCGGTTACCCTTGACGCTGCATCACAGACAGGAGCGCCTGCGATGGTGTACTCAACGACGAACCTGGGTGCACAAATGGCAAAACGTCATTTTTTCGGATGAATCCAGGTTCTGTCTACAGCATCATGATTGTCGCATCCGTGATTGGCGACATCGTGGTGAACGCACATTGGAAGCGTGTATTCGCCATCGTCATACTGGCGTATCATCCGGCGTGATGGTATGGGGTACCACTGGTTACACGTCTCGGTCATCTCTTGTTTTCGCACTGACGGCACTTTCAACAGTGGACGTTACATTTCATAAATGTTACGACCCGTGGCTCTACTCTTCATTCAATGCCTGCGAAACCCTACATTTCAGTACTATAATGCACGACTGCATGTTGCAGGTCCTGTATGGGCCTTTTTGGATACAGGAAATGTACGAATGCTGCCCTGGCCAGCACATTATCCAGATCTCTCACCAATTGAAAACGTCTGGTCAATGGTGGCCAAGCATCTGGCTCGTCACAATACGCCAGTCACTACTCTTGATGAACTGTGGTATCGTGTTGAAGCTGCATGGGCAGCTGTACCTGTACACGCCATCCAAGCTGTGTTTGACTCAATGCCTAGGCGTATCAAGGCCGTTATTACGGCCAGAGGTGGTTGTTCTGGGTACTGATTTCTCAGGATCTATGCACCCAAATTGAGTGAAAATATAACCACATGTCCGTTCTAGTATAATACACTCCTGGAAATGGAAAAAACACATTGACACCGGTGTGTCAGACCCACCATACTTGCTCCGGACACTGCGAGAGGGCTGTACAAGCAATGATCACACGCACGGCACAGCGGACACACCAGGAACCGCGGTGTTGGCCGTCGAATGGCGCTAGCTGCGCAGCATTTGTGCACCGCCGCCGTCAGTGTCAGCCAGTTTGCCGTGGCATACGGAGCTCCATCGCAGTCTTTAACACTGGTAGCATGCCGCGACAGCGTGGACATGAAACGTATGTGCAGTTGACGGACTTTGAGCGAGGGCGTATAGTGGGCATGCGGGAGGCCGGGTGGACGTACCGCCCAATTTCTCAACACGAGGGGCGTGTGGTCTCCACAGTACATCGATGTTGTCGCCAGTGGTCGGCGGAAGGTGCACGTGCCCGTCGACCTGAGACCGGACCGCAGCGACGCACGGATGCACGCCAAGACCGTAGGACCCTACGCAGTGCCGTAGGGGACCGCACCGCCACTTCCCAGCAAATTAGGGACACTGTTGCTCCTGGGGTATCGGCGAGGACCATTCGCAACCGTCTCCATGAAGCTAAGCTACGGTCCCGCACACCGTTAGGCCGTCTTCCGCTCACGCCCCAACATCGTGCAGCCCGCCTCCAGTGGTGTCGCGACAGGCGTGAATGGAGGGACGAATGGAGACGTGTCGTCTTCAGCGATGAGAGTCGCTTCTGCCTTGGTGCCAATGATGGTCGTATGCGTGTTTGGCGCCGTGCAGGTGAGCGCCACAATCAGGACTGCATACGACCGAGGCACACACGGCCAACACCCGGCATCATGGTGTGGGGAGCGATCTCCTACACTGGCCGTACACCACTGGTGATCGTCGAGGGGACACTGAATAGTGCACGGTACATCCAAACCGTCATCGAACCCATCGTTCTACCATTCCTAGACCGGCAAGGGAACTTGCTGTTCCAACAGGACAATGCACGTCCGCATGTATCCCGTGCCACCCAACGTGCTCTAGAAGGTGTAAGTCAACTACCCTGGCCAGCAAGATCTCCGGATCTGTCCCCCATTGAGCATGTTTGGGACTGGATGAAGCGTCGTCTCACGCGGTCTGCACGTCCTGCACTATCTGGACCGAAGCAGTTGTGCTAGGTTGTGGTAAGATCGGTTTCCTGCTTGTATTTTGGAATTGATTTCTGCTTCACATGACGAGTTCTCAGTGAAAAGTGCCCCTAGATATTTAAATTCATGCACCGTCTTGTGGGACTGGTCTCCCACCTGCAGTGGTTGTAGATGACCAGCAGTCTGACGTTGACCACGCGTCATAAGAGGTACTGTCTTGGCTTCGTTTATGTTTAGCCCAAATATGCTGGCAGCCTCCTTTAGTGATCTGGTCATTTGCTCCAACTACTCTTCAGACCTAGAGAGTAAACAGATGTCGTCTGCATAGGCTGTATGCCAGTCGCGTTCCTACGATTTCAATGCCTTCGTTCTCTTAACATGCAGCTCTTAACATAACAAACATTCATAACGGTCATTACACAAATACACATCTGATTGTTCGCAGATCGTAAGAACGCTAAGGTTAAGAACCTCTCCAAAGATCGTGCCAAAGAGGAGTGTTAGAGACATACACTGTCCCGAAAGTTCTTTAGTTATTAAAGAACGTACCATTTTTTGCTAGAGGAAACTTAAACCTTCAGCTATAGTGAACGAAAGACGTGTATTATGACCAGTAAACAAACATTACGTGGGAATCGGTATTTTGTTTTTGCTGTAGTCAAAGCATCGTTTCTCCCACTACGATATCACAACTGTAATTCACTTTACCCAAAAGCCGTTAATATTTCTTCTACTGTTGACTCTTTCAATATGTGGCTTTAAGTTGTCCGTAGCTATTGGTAGAAGAAGTCTGTGGCGCAAGCACAAATCCTGCATCCTTATGTGTTTCCTCTCATGCGACAGTATTGTGGTGCCATTTTCAAACAAGGCAATGCTCGTCCATACATGGCACGTGTCTCTATGAACTGTCTGCCTGATATTGAGGTACTCATGTGGCCACCAAGACCCGGGGAGAACACGTGTGTGTGTGCAGGTTGGGCATCAGTTCCGACCCAGTACCTGTGTCCACGATATCAAAGACCAGTTACAACAGTTGTGGACCAGCTTGCCGCAGGCGAGGATACAAAAGCCTTATGACACCCTTCCCAACATACACCTAGGCCAGAGGAGCTGCAACGTCATGTGATAGGTGGCCTCATACTGCCAAATTCTCTCTAAATTTCACTCGATCTTGTAATGAATGAAAATACATCAGATACTCTTATCCCGTAAAGTTTCGTTTCGTTTCCTCCTCCTCTTCTGGATAATACACTTTTATTTCAGATTGTGCAGATGAGGAAAGACAATGTTGATACTTCGAAAGTACGTAAGTGCGGTCATCAACAAGCCACGAGATTATCTACGCTGCCGCTCAGGTAAAACTAAGTGTTCCTTGCCGTTCTATCATTATGTGACGATACCTCTCTCGCTCGCTTCTTTCTCTGGTGCCTTTTTTTTCTTCTGGTTTGTATGAGTGAACTAACCCAGTAATTATTGTCGAATTAATTGTATGTTTCTGTCGAACAACTTAATCACAGCAGGAAGTGTAAGCTGATGCCTAGATGACAGACGGGACAGGAAGGTCTGGGCAGGTTCCCAGTTTAGCCGGACCTGAGAGCACAAGGGAGGAGTTTGGTGACCTTAGCGACGTCCTGGGGAGACCGTGGCGGGACTTGGGCCGACGGATTCTTGTTTTTCTTTATACTGTCAGCATAATCATTAAAATCAATTCTTCTACACCAGCTACAGACGTCAATGAAGAGAAACGGGCAGAGGAACGGCAAGAGATGACTTCGTGAGCGGGTGAGCCTTCTTAAAGCGTGAGCGGCCTCGCTGAGGACCAAAGAACTCTGCGGAACAAGCCTGACTCTTGTCCATCTAAGTTAACGCTCAGTCTTCATCGACCTCACCAGCAACTAAGCACTAAACTTGAGCTTTCGTTTTACAGGAACTTCTTTCCTTAAGACTTAACATAAAATTATGGCATACATGGATGTAATGTCTGGCATGTACCAGTGTAATGTGACAGGACTGTTGTTGTTCGTGTTATACATTAATGACTAGGCTGTTATTATTACTTGAAATCTCAGGTTTTCCACAGATGAGCCATTCCTCTATGAGGAATTTCTGTCCGGTAAAAACTGTAGTAACAGCCAGTTAGGTAACGTCAAAGCAAAAGCCTACTAGAAATATTGCCAAATAGCTCCTAATGTAAATAAATGCAAAGTTTCGACATTCAAGGAACGTAAAAGCAAGGTGTCCTGTGACTACGATGTTAATCATATTATACTACAGTCAGTCATGTCATACCAATATTTAGGAGTAACAATGTACATGTATCTGAAATGTAATGATCACTTAAGCTCAGGTGTAAGAAATGCAAATGGTAAGCTACTATTCAGTTGTAGGATACTGGAAAGCCGCGCGGGATTAGCCGAGCGGTCTGCGGCGCTGCAGTCATGGACTTTGCGGCTGGTTCCGGCGGAGGTTCGAGTCCTTCCCTCGGGCATGGGTGTGTGTGTTTGTCCTTAGGATAATTGAGGTTAAACAGTGTGTAAGCTTAGGGACTGATGACCTTGGCAGTTAAGTCCCATAAGATTTCACACACATTTTTGATACTGGGAAAATACAATTTATCTACACATTAGATTGCATACAAAACACTTGCATGGCTCACACCTTAACACTGCTCAGAGGAGCCGCGCGGGATTAGCCGAACGGTCTGAGGCGCTGCAGTCATGGACTGTGCGGCTGGTCCAGGGCGGAGGTTCGAGTCCTCCCTCGGGAATGGGTGCGTGTGTTTGCCCTTAGGATAATTTAGGTTAAGTAGTGTGTAAGCTTAGCGACTGATGACCTTAGCAGTTAAGTCCCATAAGATTTCACACACATTTGAACATTTTTTTGAACTGCTCAGAGGTGTCGGACGCATATCAGATCAGGCTAACAGGGGACATCTACAGCATACAAAGAAGAGTAATGCAATGATCATAGGCTCGTTTAACTGGCGAGAGACTGGAGAAATCTTAACTGGCAGACACTCGAAGACAGGCGCTATGTTACTCTCGAAAACATGCCCAGGTAACTCTAAGAACTTATTTCGGAGCTGAAAGTAGGAGTATTCTTCAACTATTTCCTTATCCACCCCTAAAAGTCTCAAAGATAAAAATAGACAAACAACAATTCGCTCAGCAGCGTACAAGCATTGTTGTTCCCACCCTTCATCCATGAATGCTACGGATCAGTAATATATGATACAATAAAAAGCATTCTCTGCCACACAGTTCGCAGTGATTCGCATATTACAGATGTTGATATATGTATACGGAAAGCACAAAAATACTCAGAACAAACCATCAGTGATTGTGGAACAATAGGTACAACCGACCTCATCCTACTGTAATGTCCAGTAGGCCTTGAAAGAAAAAAAGAAAAAGAAAATAAAAACTTTGTGTCCGTATCTCTAGCCTAGATAATGGACCTTTAATAAAGATAAATAAACTTTTTAAAAAAAATTGTAACGTATCCCAACGTGTAGCGTCTCGGTAGGGACAGAAAAATATAGGGGTTGCACAAAAAGATGGAAACACCGCGAGAAATGTCTGCTTGAACATAAACGTAGATGCTGGCCAAGCCTGCAGGTTGCGCTGTTATATTTTAACACGAACGGCACCTGTGCAATGTTTTCATTACGTTGCAAGTGTCAGAGACGATCAGAACAGTGTTCTGTGTAATTGTGAGTGTGTTGTCGGAGCGAGGTGAATTCGAACGTGGGCAAACTGTTGGAGCTCGTACGGTGGATGCTTTCGTAACCAAGGCAGCCGAAGTGTTTGGTGTTTCAAGGAGCACCATATCCAAGATTTATAGTGCATACAGGGAAAGCGGAAAAGTATCATCCGCTATGACTTAACGCTGACGAAAGTGTGTGTTCACTGAGCGTGATGGACGGTCGTTGAAGTACATTGTGGCGAAAAATTAGACGATAGGCGGAAAAGAGCCCACTCATCAGTGACGCAAATGTCCGTAATAGGAAAACGTGGTCCCAAACCCATAAAACCTGGTCTATAGAGCTATGGAAAAAATTCATATGGTCGGATGAGTCCTGTTGCACATTGTTTCCAACTTCTGGCCGAGTTTACATGCCAGGAGTGAAATATGGTGGGGGTTCGGTGATGATTTTGGCAGCCGTATCGAGGTACTCCATGGGCCTCATGGATACTCTGCAAGGTAGCATTACTGCGAAGGATTATGTGACCATTTAGTCCGATGAGCTCCACCCCTGGGACAATGTTTGTTCCCCAATGGTAATGCCGTGTTCCAAGACGTCAGGTCCCCTTTTCACGCAGCTTTCACCGTCCAGGACTGGTTTTGTGATGACGAGAATAAACTGTCGCATCTCTCGTGGCTAGCACGACCACCAGTTTTTAATACACTACTGGCCATTAAAATTGCTACACCAAGAAGAAATGCAGATGATAAACGGGTATTCATTGGAGGAAAATATTATACTAGAACTGACATGTGATAACATTTTCACGCAATTTGGGTGCACAGATCCTAGAGAAATCAGTACCCAGAGCAACCACCTCTGATCGTAATAACGTCATTGATACGCCTGGGCATTGAGTCAAACAGAGCTTGGATGGCGTGTACAGGTACAGCTGCCCATGCAGCTTCAACACGATACCACAGTTCAACAAGAGTAGTGACTAGCGTATTGTGACGAGCCAGTTGCTCGGCCACCATTGACCAGACGTTTTCAATTGGTGAGGGATCTAGAGAATGTGCTGGCCGGGGCAGCAGTCGAACATTTTCTGTATCCAGAAAGGCCCGTACAGGACCTGCAACATGCGGTCGTGCATTATCCTGCTGAAATGTAGGGTTTCGCAGGGATCGAATGAAGGGTAGAGCCACGGGTCGTAACACATCTGAAATGTAACTTTCACTGTTCAAAGTGCCGTCAATGCGAACAATAGGTGACTGATACGTGTAACCAATGGTACCCCATACCATCACTCCGGGTTATACGCCAGTATGGCGATGACGAATAGACGCTTTCAATGTGCGTTAACCGCGATGTCGCCAAACACGGATGCGATCATCATGATGCTGTAAACAGAACCTCGATTCATCCGAAAAAATGACGTTTTGCCATTCGTGCACCCAGGTTCGTCGTTGAGTACACCATCGCAGGCGCTCCTGTCTGTGATGCAGCGTCAAGGGTAACCGCAGCCATGGTCTCCGAGCTGATAGTCCATGCTGCTGCAAACGTCGTCAAACTGTTTGTGCAGATGGTTGTTGTCTTGCAAACGTCGCCATCTGTCGACTCAGGGATCGAGACGTGGATGCATGATCCGTTACAGCCATGCGGATAAGATGCCTGTCATCTCGACTGCTAATGATACGAGGCCGTTGGGATCCAGCACGGCGTTCCGTATTACCCTCCTGAACCCATCGATTCCATATTCTGCTAACAGTCATTGGATCTCGACCAACGCAAGCAGCAATGTCGCGATACGATAAACCGCAATCGCGATAGGCTACAATTCAACCTTTATCAACGTCGGAAACGTGATGGTACGAATTTCTCCTCCTTACACGAGGCATCACAACAACGTTTCACCAGGCAACGCCGGTCAACTGCTGTTTGTGTATGAGAAATCGGTTGGAAACTTTCCTCATGTCAGTACTTTGTAGGTATCGCCACCGGTGCCAACCTTGTGTGAATGCTCTGTAAAGCTAATCATTTGCATATCATAGTATCTTCTTCCTGTCGGTTAAATTTCGCGTCTGTAGCACGTCATCTTCGTGGTGTAGCAATTTTAATGGCCAGTAGTGTATTACTGAGCCTTTGTGGTCTGCTTTGGAGGGGAATGTGCGCGGAGGCTATCCATTCCCCTTATCGTTACTTGAGCTTGCCACAATTTTGCAGTAAGAATAGCGTGAGATTCCCTTGAAAACCATACAGGACCTGTATTGATCCATTCCGAGACAACAGGAAGCTATTTTGAATAACGCCGTATTAGGCATGGTAACTTGTGTTTTTAGTGTCTCCATATTTTTGTGCACCCCTGTAGATAGCTTATGAGATTTAAAAGGAGGAGGAGATTGGTGTTTTTACGTCCCGTCGACAACGAGGTCATTAGAGACGGAGCGCAAGCTCGGGTGAGGGAAGGATGGGGAAGGAAATCGGCCGTGCCCTTTCAAAGGAACCATCCCGGCATTTGCCTGAAGCGATTTAGGGAAATCACGGAAAACCTAAATCAGGATGGCCGGAGACGGGATTGAACCGTCGTCCTCCCGAATGCGAGTCCAGTGTGCTAACCACTGCGCCACCTCGCTCGGTATGAGATTTAAAACAAGTAGATACTAGTATGTAGCTCGGAAAATAGTAAAAATTTAAAAAAGTGGACATACTTGTAAAGAAATAAATAGGAGGATACAAATGGTATGGACTTCCTTTGAGAAACTCAATGGTATATTCAAAAGTAAACTTCTAATGTACCTTGAACGGAAAGCCTATAATCAATGTATTAAATGACGAGTGTACAACATGGACCTTAAATCCACAAATATTTCCAAAATTGATGGTTGCTCAACATCAGTGGAAAGATACATGTCGGCAGAACAAGCTGGATAGGAAAACAAACAAATGGATAACAAAAAAATGGCTCTGAGCACTATGCGACTTAACTTCTGAGGTCATCAGTTGCATAGAACTTAGAACTAATTAAACCTAACTAACCTAAGGACATCACACATATCCATGCCCGAGGCGGGATTCGAACCCGCGACCGTAGCGGACGCTCGGTTCCAGACTGCAGCGCCTACAACCGCACGGCCACTCCGGCCGACAAATGGATAACAGAAATGACGGGAGTTGAGGACGTGATAGAAGCAGTTACGACCCTGAAATGGGCAAGACGTATAGCGATGTGAAACTGGGAGATGGACTAAGACTAACCCATGTTTGAGTCATCGTGATAAGAAAAGACCTAGAGGATGACGTAACGGAATGACTGACGATCTAAAGAGACACACAGGACACAAGAATTTTTAACATGTTGCAGCCCTGTCAGCAACTGTGATAAATTAATACGTCAAAGATCCGCCTCAGTTGCGAAAAGTTACTGGTCTTTACCCAGGTTTCAACTAGAGTAATCTAGCCTTCTACAGAAGCATAAAATAAACCAATACATGCCAGAATATGGCACGGTCAAACATAAAAAGCGAAAGTACCGTGGTACCATGTCAAGCTAAACGCAGCGTCCGCGGCTAGTCGACCGCTCTCCATGAAGTGGGTCCGGGGCTGTTCCTCAGTTAAGTAACGTAGCTTGACATGGTAACACGATACTTTAGCTTTTTATGTTTTTCCGTGCCTTATTCTAGCATGTATTAGTTTATTTTATGCTTTTGAAGAAGGCTAGATTACTCTAGCTGAAACCTAGGTAAAGACCAGTAACTTTTCGCAACTGAGGCGGATCTTTGACGTATACACAGGACACAGTTGGTTGCAAAAAGTTGAAGTTAGTAACGTATGGAGGAGTGTGGAAGTAGCCTGTATCTGGGAGTGGCTGACAAATGGTTGAGAATGACGATTGCTGACCGACAAAGAACATTCACCTGCTGCTTGAGGCGGAGGGACTTTGAGTGAGACGGGATACGAACAAAGCGCTGCGGCTGCGGTGCGGACTCCTGGCTGCTGGCTCCTGGCTCGCAGCTCGCGTCTGGATTTCTCCGCCAGCAGCGCCCCTTTTTATGCCGTCGCTCCTACGTCTGGCAGCAGGAATGTTCTACACTTGTCCGTTTTTTGTCGGAAAGCCAGCTTCCTCGAATGTCCACTGTGGCGAGACATCTGAGAGGCGCGCGGAAAAACTGCCCGCCTCCGACAGCTCCGCGCCGAGGAACACGAATTGCGGCGCGGCCTTCACGCGCCATCACCACACACTGCCGTCATTATCTCGGCCCACCTATGCATCAGCTTCCACGTCTTTCTGTGGACTTACACCATACAGCGATGAACGCGCTGTATTTAGACCCACGCTTTCAGTCGTTACGCTCTAACTCACATTTATAACGTGCAAATAATTTCTCTTCGTATGAATAGGGCAGGTCGGTACACGAATACTGCTACTAATGTAGTCCACTTGCATTTGCAGTGGAGACAGAGAAGATCCAAGGAACAGCGTCACATGAACTTTACTCCTAAGGTAGCACACTCGCATCTACACTGAAATTATGCAGGGTGTACCAGAACTCCCCTAACAAAATACTGTAGGTCGTTCGAAATTTTTTTTTTTTGTAGTATTTCTGTATAAGGGACCCATGGCTCGTTACACACATTTTACTCGTAATTATGACTTATTACCTCAGTTACCTTGCTTCTTCGATAATGCCTCCACAAGTGAAAGAGGTTTTGACACGTAATAACCATATCACAAAAGCGTCCAGTTTCTGGTAGGCACCTATGAACAGACGCAAAAGTAATGTGACGTGGTTACGGGAACAACTCAGCACAGCATCGCTGTGTCGCTCTTCTGTTTCATTAAGTGAACCCGTACACGAGATGTTCAAATGTGTGCGAATACCTAAGGAGCCAAACTGCTGAGGTCATCTGTCCCTAGTCTTACACATTACTTAAGCTAAGAACAACACACACATGTATGCCCGAGGGAGGACTCGAACCTCCGGCGGGAGGTACTCGAGATGTATTAAGCCAGTTATTCATCAGTAAACCTTAGCGAACGCATGGATCTTCTTTATCTCCATTGCAAATACAAGGGTGCTATGTTAGTGGCAACACACGAAGAAAACACGCCAGTTTCCTTTGGATCTTCTACAGGGCGAATTCAAACTGCAACGACTAAATTTTGGTGGTTGTGCAGAAATATTTTCTGAGGATTTTGGCGGGAAGGACCTACGATCACCGGTGGCTCATTACACACTAATTGTAGTTAGTTTGATACTGCTACATATCACTGGCAACGCCCAGCGTCCAACATCCAACTAAGGCTTCCGGAAAAACAAATCTGAGGCACAGCCGAGCAACACTGATTACGAACTTGAGGACAAATATTAGAGTGGCTATTACTGTTGTAAACAGCAAGTACCGAGAGTGGTTCAAAAATGGCTCTGAGCACTATGGGACTTAACAGCTTTGGTCATCAGTCCCCTAGAACTTAGAACTACTTAAACCTAACTAACCTAAGGACAGCACACAACACCCAGTCATCACAAGGCAGAGAAAATCCCTGCCCCCGCCGGGAATCGAACCCGGGAACCCGAGCGTGGGAAGCGAGAACGCTACCGCACGACCAATGACGATGGTATTTTGGAGCATAGTATACAGGGTGTTACAAAAAGGTACGACCAAATTTTCAGGAAACATTCCTCACACACAAAGAAAGAAAATATGTTATGTGGACATCTGTCCGGAAACGCTTACTTTCCATGTTAGAGCTCATTTTATTACTTCTCTTCAAATCACATTAATCATGGAATGGAAACACACAGCAACAGAACATACCAGCGTGACTTCAAACACTTTGTTACAGTAAATGTTCAAAATGTCCTCCGTTAGCGAGGATACATCCATCCACCCTCCGTCGCATGGAATCCCTGATGCGCTGATGCAGCCCTGGAGAATGGCGTATTGTATCACAGCCGTTCACAATACGAGCACGAAGAGTCTCTATATTTGGTACCAGGGTTGCGTAGACAAGAGCTTTCAAATGCCCCCATAAATGAAAGTCAAGAGGGTTGAGGTCAGGAGAGCGTGGAGGCCATGGAATTGGTCCGCCTCTACCAATCCATCGGTCACCGAATCTGTTGTTGAGAAGCGTACGAACACTTCGACTGAAACGTGCAGGAGCTCCATCGTGCATGAACCACATGTTGTGTCGTACTTGTAAAGGCACATGTTCTAGCAGCACAGGTAGAGTATCCCGTATGAAATCATGATAACGTGCTCCATTGAGCGTAGGTGGAAGAACATGGGGCCCAATCAAGACATCACCAACAATGCCTGCCCAAACGTTCACAGAAAATCTGTGTTGATGACGTGATTGCACAATTGCGTGCGGATTCTCGTCAGCCCACACATGGTGATTGTCAAATTTACAATTTGATCACGTTGGAATGAAGCCTCATCCGTAAAGAGAACATTTGCACTGAAATGAGGATTGACACATTGTTGGATGAACCATTCGCAGAAGTGTACCCGTGGAGGCCAATCAGCTGCTGATAGTGCTTGCACACGCTGTACATGGTACGGAAACAACTGGTTCTCCCGTAGCACTCTCTACACAGTGACGTGGTCAACGTTACCTTGTACAGCAGCAACTTCTCTGACGCTGACCTTAGGGTTATCGTCAACTGCACGAAGAATTGCCTCGTCCATTGCAGGTGTCCTCGTCGTTCTAGGTCTTCCCCAGTCGAGAGTCATAGGCTGGAATGTTCCGTGCTCCCTAAGACGCCGATCAATTGCTTCGAACGTCTTTCTGTCGGGACACCATCGTTCTGGAAATCTGTCTCGATTCCAACGTACCGTGCCACGGCTATTGCCCCGTGCTAATCCATACATCAAATGGGCATCTGCCAACTCCGCCTTTCTAAACATTGCACTGACTGCAAACCCACGTTCGTGATGAACACTAACCGTTTGATGCTACGTACTGATGTGCTTGATGCTAGTACTGTAGAGCAATGAGTCGCATGTCAACACAAGCACCGAAGTCAACATTACCTTCCTTCAATTGGGCCAACTGGCGGTGAATCGAGGAAGTACAGTACGTACTGACGAAACTAAAATGAGATCTAACATGGAAATTAAGTGTTTCCGGACACATGTCCACATAACATCTTTTCTTTGTTTGTGTGTGAGGAATGTATCCTGTAAGTTTGGCCGTGCCCTTTTGTAACACCCTGTATATCCGTCCAATGCACGGGAGTCTTGCGGACTTTGGTGAAGAGAGTCCATGCTATTGCGACGCAGAAAATTTTACCCAGGAATTAGATAATATAATGTTGTTTTTAAGAAGTATTGTTATACTGACCAACAAAATATTCGCGCTGTTCAGTTCACACGGCCATGGAAACCATCAGAGAACATCTGCAATTCTGTTGCTTTTTTACCTGTTGCTGCTAGTACATCCTCTAAAATTTCAAGAATTTAAGACGGTAGCGGCCGGCTAAGATTAGAGCCCTTTTTGGATGACTTAAGACTGATGAAACACAGAGTATACAAAATTCCTTATAAATGTGGGATGACTTATGTCGACCACACTATCAGTACTATACAGGAGCGATGTGTAGAACACGATCGTCACACTCGCTTGCTCCAGCCAGAGAAATACGCAGTGACAGAACAGTGTCTTAGTGAGGAACACAAAATGTTGCATAACGAGACAAAAATGATCACTCCTGCTTCCCGACTTGGCGGGTAATGTTTGAAGCAATCGGTGTCTCAATAATCTAAAACTACCAGTTTTTGAATGCTGGCCCCTATTTCGACTGGACAAAGGTGGACTCTTCCTATACGTCGGTCAGTGGGGCTGAAGATGGCGTAATATATCGGTGAAACTGGTAGCCCAATAAAACAACAATTTTGAAGCTTAGACGGCTGAAAGGTGTTTGATTTGAGATTTTCTAGTTTAAATAAGCGTCCCCCACCCTCGGTTGACCAGTGCGGCCGGGTTTAATTAGCCATTGCTAATACAGCACCAGTAAATGCCCAATAGTAATTTAACTACTGCACCCTCAGAAAGACTCTAAGATCCGGCCACTAGGTTGTAGAACGCACACTGCAAGGTCTGTACGCCGCCTCCACCTGATTTCTATTAACTCCCGACAATTATCTCCTCCAAAAACAAAACAGGATAACTGTTCAAAGCAGAAAAGGGAAAAAACATGAAAATACACCACATGTCAAGTTTCCACAGGAACAAATGGAATTTATTGCCATCAACTGGATCGTCCGCAGCTCGTGGTCTAGTGGCTAGCGTTGCTGCCTCTGATGCACCGGTTCCCGGGTTCAATTCCCGGCCGGGTTGGAGATTTTTCTCTGCCTGGGTGCTGGGTGTTTGTATTGTCCTCATCATTTCATCATTATCATCATCATCATTCGTAATAGTGGCTAGATTGGACTGTGTAAAAAACAACGGACTGTGTAAAAATTGGGGCTCTGTACGGGCGCTGATGGCCGCGCAGTTGAGCGCCCCACAAACAAAACATCATCGTCATCAGGATTTCACTAACTCTGCCTCGTTCATTGAACACCACCTCCTACTAGCTATTAGCCCACGCCACTTCTACCGAGCAAGTGCACGCTCACTAAAACTGCCACATTTTCCAAGAAAATATGTAGATTAATTAGAATTTCACTCCCGCAGGCACTTGCAAACTCTTTCGAAGCATTTCGTACTTGCACAATAATTTCATTGATCACTGAGGATGAATCATTCGCGGCTTAACACACTCTCTTAAAGCATCACCTCAGCCCGCAGGCCCACGACTCCCGTGCTACAGCTGCGAGGGCTGCCAGCAGACACCAAAAATGACTGTAAAGCGCCGCATCTGCCCCAAATGGCTAGCCTCCTCCACCAGCAAGGGCTATCCGCTCACTACTCCGTTTCGCAAGCTCTAAGCAACTTCACGAAGTTGTTTTACATCTAGATCTTTCAGAAAATCACCTCAAGGAAGTTTCGTTGTCCAGTTTCTTGTCCCTTGTCGTGGCATGCCTTAGCGCGTTTTACTGTCCTGAATTTTCAAAAGCTTACTTCCAACAGGTCGTCGTAAAATTGCTAGCCCTTAGGCCGGCATGGTATGCCACGACCGCAATCCATTTAGAAGGATTGTATAAAGATTGACTTGTTATCTCTATGCTGAAGCAAGCCCCCTTCCACCAGATACTAGAAATCGGCTCTGGCGTCCTTATGCACAATAGCCAAAAGGACGATCTTGCGGGCGCCGTCAGGAATAATATGTTACAATCTGTGAACTAATTTCTCATCGTCTTCTCAGTGAGAAAATAAAGAGTCACAACGAAAGCTTTTTATCCTTTGTGTATTCAAAATGTCTTACGAAAATATCGTAGAAATGTAGAGAGGTTGTCACTGGGACCAAGTCTAAGAGATGTAAAGAGCGCAGAAAAAAATGCCGTACTTGGCGGTCAGCATACGATTCCTCATATAAACTCAAGACGAAAGAGTATCTAACAAAACTAATCCCACCAATAGGTTTAACAGAAATGTCATTTAAAAAACGAAGCTCTGGTAGCGCTGTAATTGCGTGCAGCGTGGCCAACTCTGCACTCTGCACGAGCTGTCCCATTAGCTCAGTGAGTCGGTCGGCGTTCAGCTGGGACACGGTTCGGACGTGCTGCGCGCCGAGCAGTGCTCCGCACGTGTGTTTGTTTACTCGCAGCGCGAGGTACTGCGTTCGTTGTTGTGATTTAGAGCCCGCAATAAATATGGCGTTCTCTTACCGCCAGGCGACGGTGAAACTCACGTTCGACGATTCCTACGCACGTCTAAATGCTTATGAAGTCGAACAGTTTTTGAGAGACGACATGCATGTCGATCCCCACAACCTGACAGACATCCATCTGTCTGTCACTTCCAGTCTACCTCAAGATGAAGAGCGAAGAGGCATGTGACAGCCTAGTCCAACGTTCCACCAACGGCTACAGCCTTCGCCATGCAGACGGTAACGTCAGCACGGTAACCGTGGTCAATGCGGTTATGGGAGTGCGTACTGCCTTTTAAAGTCCCGGCCTCGCTCGTCACTGACGCGTTACAGCCATATGGCACGGTCCTAAGTTAGATGGAAGAGAACTGGAACATCTTTGAAACCTATCATGCCCGCATCTCGTGGTCGTGCGGTAGCGTTCTCGCTTCCCACGCCCGGGTTCCCGGGTTCGATTCCCGGCGGGGTCAGGGATTTTCTCTGCCTCGTGATGGCTGGGTGTTGTGTGCTGTCCTTAGGTTAGTTAGGTTTAAGTAGTTCTAAGTTCTAGGGGACTTATGACCACAGCAGTTGAGTCCCATAGTGCTCAGAGCCATTTGACCCAAACCTATCACGTTCTCAATGGCGTCCGACAGGTACGCATCGAACTCCGCAAACACGTACCGTCATACGTGATCATCGACGGTTACCGAGCAATCATTTTTTGTGACGGATAACCGCGGACGTGTGCCGGCTGTGGACAGGAAGGCCATGTCTGATCGAACTGCCTCCAGCGCCGCCTTGTCCAGGTGCCACGTGCGGAACCAAACAAGCAGCGGTGCCGACCGCATTTGCACTTACGTACGAGGGGCGTTTGAAAAGGCCGTGCAAAAATAAAAACTACTTACTTGTTTGGGGTAAACTTTTTTTTATTTTTCGACATAGTCTCCTTTCAGACTTACATACTTCGTCCAACGCTGTTCTAATTTGTTGATCCCTTCCGAATAATAGGAATTGTCCAAGTCTGCAAAATAGCTATTAGTTGCTGCAATCACCTCCTCGTTTGAATAAAATCTTTGTCCCGCCAGCCATTTCTTAAAATTGGGGAACAAATAGTAGTCCGAGGGAGCCAAGTCTGGAGAATAGCGGGGATATGTAGTTGGAATCCTATTTCGATTAATCTTGCGACCACAACTGCTGAGGTGCTGATGCATTGTCGTGATGGAAAAGGACTTTTTTGCGGTCCAGTCGCCGGAGTTTTTCTTGCAGCTCTGTTTTCAAACGGCCCAATAACGATGAATAATATGCACCTGTAATAGTTTTACCCTTTTCCAGATAGTCGATGAGGATTATCCGTTGCGAATTCCAAAAGACAGTCGCCACAACCTTTCCGGACCAAGGACTGGTCTTCGCCTTTTTGATGCATTTCCTCCTTTGGTAACCCATTGCTTAGATTATTGTTTAGTCTCAGGAGTAAAGTAATGTATCCATGTTTCAACCAGAGTGACGAAACGACGCTTAAAGTCCTGCGCATTCTTCCTGAACAACTGCAAACCATCCTTGCAACACTTCACACGATTCCGTTTTTGGTCAAGCGTGAGCAGTCGCGGAACCCATCCTGCGGATAGCTTTCTCATGTCCAAATGTTTATGCAAAATATTATGTACCTGTTTATTCGAGACGCCCACAGCACTAGCAATAACACGCACGTTAATTCTTCTG
This sequence comes from Schistocerca cancellata, assembly GCF_023864275.1. Taxonomy (NCBI): domain Eukaryota; kingdom Metazoa; phylum Arthropoda; class Insecta; order Orthoptera; family Acrididae; genus Schistocerca; species Schistocerca cancellata. Next base: position 803,508,656 of record NC_064629.1, read on the forward strand.
TCATCCATCGCCATATCATGGATTTTATCAAAGATTACTGGAGTCGTAAGCTCCACAGGGCGTCCAGAACGTTCAGCATCACTTGTGCCTATATGGCCACTCCGAAAATTTTGAAACCACTTATAAACTGTTCTAATCGAAAGTGCAGAGTCACGGTAATGATTATCAAGCTTCTCTTTAGTCTCCCGAGGCGTTTTGCCTTTCCTAAAGTAATGTTTAATCACCACACGAAATGCTTCTTCGTCTATTTTTGACGATCACTCGACTTCCTTGATTCACACGAATGCCAAACACAATAGACCAATATGGCTGAAACTTGGTGTGCGCTCTTTCCAAAGATGCTACTAACTAAACATGACCTTGATATGCCCCGGTGGTGTCATCTCTCCGACTTTGCACGGACTTTTTAAATGCCCCTCGTACGTAGAGGCGTAGAAGCGGTGCGGGCGGTGAGTATTGCGCAGCCCCACGCGACCTCGAGCTCCGTCACCGAGGACGCCCTCACGGCGCCGCCGCACGACAATACGCCCTCGAAGGACACAACGTCCGCCACTGCCACCACCACCACCACCACCACCACCAACGTCGTCGTACCAGAGGCGCTGGTTCCAGACGCCGGCCCCATGGCCGAAGGTACTGACTCCGGCCCTTCAACAGGATGGACACGCGGTCGCGGAAACAACAGTCGCCGAAGTGTAATACAAATCGCCGCCTCTCGACGGAAGGCGACCAACGGGGCGGAGACAGGGAGCAAGCTGCCGACGCCGTCTCTGACGCGTCGTTGCCGACAGAGTCCACCAATAACTCTACCAGTACCACGGACAGGATGGCGGTCTCACGCAGCCCGGACGTCCCCGTGACTGGTGCCCCTCAGGACAAAGACCAGGCGATGGAGCCCATTGCCTGCGACGATGCGCCGCCACTGACCCCTTCCCCGCTCGGTGACTGGGCTGCTGAAATGAAGGCAGAAGACGCACCAGACTCCCTTGAAGCTTCTCCGCCACACGGGAATGGCACTCTACTTGGGAGAGCCTAACACCCGCAGAAGGGCCGCGTTAAACATGCCTGCCACAAGGCTGGGCAGCCAAGAGGCCCCATTACCACCGAGAGGCCGCCGTTTATATCTACATACTCCGCATTAAGATGTCCCAATCCTACCGTGTGGGTATGGTCAATGTTAATGACCTTCAAGTCTATGTCCCTTGTATAGACCCTCTATAAACTCCTTCCACCTTTAACCTTTCCCTTCTTTGCTTAGGACTGGTTTTCCATCTGACCTCTTGCAGTTTATACAGCTGCTTCTCTTTTCCCCAAAGACCTCTTTAATGTTCCCATAGGCAGAACTTCACTAACTCCTACTGTATTCAATATCAGCCTATCCATTCCCACTTCTAAATTTTTTGACTAACCTACCTGATTAAGGGAGTTGATATTTCACTCCTCGATCCATAGTATGCAAGTTTTTTTTCTCCTGATGACAACGTCCTCCTAAGTAGTACCCACCCGGAGATCCGAATGGGGGACTATTTTACATCCGGAATATTTTACCCAGGAGAGTGCCATCATCATTTAACCGTGCAATAGAGCCGCATGCCCTCGGGAAAAATTACGGCTGTAGTTTCCCCGTGCTTTCATCCGTTCGCAGTACCAGCACAGCAAGGCCGTTTTGGTTGATGTTACAACGTCAGATCAGCCAATCATCCAGTCTGTTGCCCCTGCAACTACTATAGTTCGGCACACGAACGATGGCGCTGTTCGCGCATGTCGAGCACGGATGGCGGTGGCATTGTCGATGATTCCAAGCGACAGTTGCGGTTTGCGCATGCTTTCCGCCTGCAGAAAGCGTATATCCTGCAAATTATGTCTCTCGCTTACTTATGCAAAATTTATCACTTACCACCACAGTCAGCGATGACAACTCGCAACAAATTAAATCGAAATTCACTAAACAACTCGCTACGATCACGTTTAACGCTCGCCTTAGCTACGGCATTCACAGCAGAGCGCTCAAAACATACTTAACGCTCATTGGCTGTCGGAGCACACGTGACGTACATGCGCAGAACAAGCCAAAACTCGACCGCCATCGTTCGTGGCTTCAACTGCGGAGCGCCGGAACAAAACCCGATATATCCACCTTTGCTGTATTAGCGTGTTTGAGCTGTAGGGGGGAGATACGGGAGTAATAATACATGCTGCCACAAAATAATCTTCAGCACAACGCGACATCAAGTTTTTTATGGTGTGTTTCTTCTTTTTATAGCTTGTGGAGCCGTTTAGAGATCAGTATTTGTTACTTTCTGTATTAACAGCAAATGCGGATTTATCGGTTTTTGTTCCGGTGCTCCTCAACTGTAAAAGGCTGCTGCTCCTCTTCAGAAACCACACGTTGTCTGGTCTCTCAACAGACATCCCTCTGTTGTGGTTGCACCTACGGTAAGACAAGGGGCATCGCTGAAGCATGTAAGCCACCCTACCGAGGGGAGTTCCCGAAGTTAATACAATTTATCAAATACCCTGCATATCTTTGCATCTCGTATGGGGCTAGTTCACCACAGGTTTTATTTGTATGTGGAAAAACAATTGAGTCTGGACTTCCGTAATGGTTCAACAGAAAGCTGAGCTGTTTCCCGATTTCCCCCTCACATTCAAAATAAACAAATAAAACTGGATAGGCACGAAAGAGTGACTGTATACTACACAGATAGATGCCATATAAATCTCTCCTGTCCTTACAGTTCGAAGGAGCTTAGTTTCAGCTGTTGCTGCTGCTGCAGTTACCAGTATTTGCGTGGAAAGAGGGAATGGTGGATTAAAGACTGATGCAACTGTTGACTGATGGACGTACGTGGAACGAGAACTGGGAATAAAAAAGACTAGTAAGAGATGATGACGAGGAGAGCTAGAGAAAATGTTTTAAAGTCCTCATTCATGATTCAGCTTTCGCATTACTTTTTCACGATTTGATTGATCGCTCTATAGCATGTCAAGTATTTGGAACATTCTTACATGTTAAGTGCATAAACTCTCTCGGATCTGTGATATCGAAGGTTCATTTATTTTTCATTCTCTGACAATCGACTGTGAATCACGATAACCAACACGATTAAGCTTTAGTACCATAATAATAACAACGCTATTGCTTAACTTACGTTCATTGCCTACTGTATCTTCGTTGCTTCGCGGAAAATTACATAAAACAGCAGTTTTGTGCGAAACAAGTAGAATATATGAGTTCTTATATTACCTGAAAACACGAGATGTTAACTGTATAAGTGCGATTACTTCCGGGAAGCAATAACGCCAGGTTAACGCGTGAGAAAACGGTGTTAGATTATAATCTTTTTCCCAGGCGCTTCGTTGTGGCAAGAGTCATGTTTTAAACAGCTCTGGCTCTCATAACGACAAAGCACGTCCTTTTACACCACGTTAACACTTTGAAGTCAGTCTTAGTGGAAAACTTTCGGAGAGCTACTGGGAAACAGATTCTAAGACAGTACAAAGTACAAAACTGAGCTAGTTGTTTTCATCATATTTGAGAAATCGATACGCACTAAAACATGAAGACTGCGAATCTTCTTTTAACTGCATGCTCCGCACTGGATCACTATATAGCTAATTAGAAATTTCTTCGCCACTCATCAGTTTCTAAGCAGAAAAACGAGGTATTTTCATTTGCATCATAGTTCTCTTCCGACTTTCTGAGGTTATCAGACAAGTAGTAAAAATTAACTGGTTCTTTCTGTAGGACATGTGACATAAGTGGTGTTACTACATGAATGTTCTTACAAGAGTACAATTACTGAGATTTACAAGATCCTACGCTTAACTGAGCTCAGGTTCAAGCGTGCCTTGTTTCTCTAACACAAATCACAAGCTATTCACCACTATTTGGTCCCAGATCCGTTACAAAATTTTCTTTACAATCGCTACTTTTTGTAAGTATAGAAAGCTCAAGTTGGGTACTTAATTTAGGTTTGTCATATTTTATTGAACCAAATATACCGAAGAAGCATATCTTCTACATCTACATCTACGTGATTAGTCTGCTACTCACAATAAAGTGCCTGGTAGAGGGTTCAATGAACCACCTTCAAGCTGTCTCTCTACCTTTCCACTCTCGAACGGCACGCGGGAAAAACGAGCACTAAAATTTTTCTGTGCGACCCCTGATTTCTCATATTTTATCGTGATGATCATTTCTCCATATGTAGGTGGGTGCCAACAAGTGTTTTCGCAATCGGAGGAGAAAACTGGTGATTGAAATTTCATGAGAAGATCCCGTCGCAACGAAAAACGCCTTTGTTTTAATGATTGCCACTCCAATTCACGTATCATGTCTGTGACACTATCTCAACTATTTCGCGATGTCTTCTTTCACAAATGCCTCAGGTAAATATCACTGCGACCTCACACATCCATAACGCACTGTCAAGTACACACAGAGTAATGACAGAAGCTCGACGCATTCCCTGACTCTGAAACAGACGTTCTTGCGTTTGTATTTTCTGTCACTCTGACCTGCTTCTTTTTTAGATGAACTTGTTCATCTGCAAACACAAACTAACTGTCAAAGTTGCTTATGGCTCATTCACAACATTCTCTAACATCTCTTTTTTATTAGAATTAAGCACTGTAGCTGCTTTTGACAAGAATGATGCAACGTTCCCCATGTAGCGAGGAAGGAAGGACAGAAGATTAAGATTAAACAGGTCTATGGCGCTGCAGTCATGGACTATGCGGCTGGTCCCGGCGGCGGTTCGAGTCCTCCCTCGGGCATGGGTGCGTGTTTTTGTCCTTAGGATAATTTAGGTTAAGTGGTGTGTAAGCTTAGGGACTGATGACCTTAGCAGTTAAGTCCCATAAGATTTCACACACATTTGAACATTTTTTTTTAAGATTAAACGTCCGGTCGACAGCGACATCACTAGGGACCGAGCGCAAGTTCTAATTACGAAATGGTGAAGAAAGAAATCAGCCGTGCCCTTTTCAAAGGAACCATCCCAGCATTACCTGGAGCAATTTAGGGAAAGTGCGAATAACCCGTCATCCCGCGTAGCTGTGTGGTCAGTGCGGCTGCCTGTCATGCAGGTAACCCGTGTTCGATTCCTGGTACTGCCAGTAATTTTTCCTTGGTGGAAGGACTCAGCCTCGTGAGGCCAATTGAGGAGCTACTCGACTCATTAGTAGCGGTTCCAATGTCAAGAAACCCGAAAACGATCGGTTGGTTGGGTTGAGTTGTTTGGGGAAGGAGACCAGACAGCGCGGTCATCGGTCTCATCGGATTAGGTTCAAAATGGCTCTGAGCACTATGGGACTTAACATCTGTGGTCATGAGTCCCCTAGAACGTAGAACTACTTAAACCTAACTAACCTAAGGACATCACACACATCCATGCCCGAGTCAGGATTCGAACCTGCGATCGTAGCAGCCGCGATCGGATTAGGGAAGAACGGGGAAGGAAGTTGGCCGTGCCCTTTCAAAGGAACCATCCCGGCATTAACCTGGAGCGATTTAGGAAAATCACAGAAAACGTAAATCAGGGTGGCCGGACGCGGGATTGATCCGTCGTCCTCCCGAATGCGAGTCCAGTGTCTAACCACTGCGCCACCTCACTCGGTCAACGATCGAAAGAGAAAAAAAATTAAGTGTAGCTGCATGAGCAAGACTAAAAGATAATAATGTGTTGATTAATGACAACACTAACATGTATAAATATGCAGCAAACTGACCCGTTCAAAGAATCGTTCAAATTATCTACGGAACATGTAACTACCTAACGTGCCCCTCCAGACGGCGTTCGGTGGCGCCGTTTGGCAGAGGATTACACGGCGGGCGGTTGCGCCCGACTGGCCAGTCCAAGACCAGAACGCGAAAACACAGAATTTTACATTTTTTCAAGGAAAGCCTAAGTGAGGATGGCCGGATGCGGATCTAAACCGTCATCCTCCAGAATGCGTGTCCAGAGTGCTAACCACTGGAGAACTTCATACGGTGCCGCGTGAGGAACCAGCTGAACACTCATCATGAATGTTTTAGCGAAACAACGAGAGACAATGCCAGAAAGTTTCGTCCAAGATCTGAAATACAGTTTTGGCCGAGCGGTTCTAGGTGCTTCAGTCTGGAACCGCGCGACCGCTACGGTCGCAGGTTCGAATCCTGCCTCGGACGTGGATGTGTGTGATGTCTATAGGTTAGTTAGGTTTAAGTAGTTCTAAGTTCTAGAGGACTGATGACCTCAGCTGTTAAGTCCCATAGTGCTCAGAGTCATTTGAGCCATTTGAAATATAGTTTATCCGTCACCAGTGTACTGTTTTACTGTTGCGCCACGTCGCATGAAGAATAACACTGTCATCTTTTAGAGAGTTCGTACTAATTACGTGCCTCACACTTCCTAGAAACGTTCGCTTTCTGTGCATCATCGTACCCTTTCCCCCTTTCTTGCAAAAATACATTCACTCAACGCAACTTTTGAAAACATTACTGGTTTTTATCAGCGATCTAGAGATAATTAAAATACTAATCAGTCTTGGTCACAAGGACTGATAAAAATTAATAATCACACTTCCAAATGGTAACCGGTTTCGATTTTGTCAAAAATCATCTTCATACCATGTCTCATCAGATGGTGAACAGAGACGACGGCTGGAGTTTCGGTAAGCGTCGAAGAATTTACCAGGAGTGTCCTCTGATATAAAATCTCTTCTATATAAATACAGCTTTCACTTTACTCCCCGTGTTACATCAGACCAACTCCAGGAGAATTTGTTCCTCCAGAATGAGATTTTCACTCTGCATCGGAGTGTGCGCTGATATGAAACTTCCTGGCAGATTAAAACTGTGTGCCGGACCGAGACTCGAACTCGGGACCTTTGCCTATTCGCGGGGAAAGTGCTCTACCAACTGAGCTACCCAAGCACGACTCACGCCCCGTCCTCACAGCAAAGGTCCCGAGTTCGAGTCTCGGTCCGGCACACAGTTTTAATCTGCCAGGAAGTTTCAATTTGTTCCTCGTTTTCCACACAAAGTCTTTCTGCCGCGCGGGGTAACCGTGCCTTCTAGGGCGTCTTGTCACGGTTCGCACGGCTCTCCCCGTTGGGGGTTCGAGTCCTTCCTCGGGCATGGGTGTGTGTGTTGTCCTTAGCGTAAGTTGGTGTAATTTTTAGATTAAGTAGTGCGTAAGCCGAGGGACTGATGACCTCAGCAGTTTGGTCCAATAGTCCTTACCACAAATTTACAAAAATTCTTCTACAGTCTGCTTCCGAGCGGTGTATACGACACTAATGCAATAGGAATCTACAAGAGAACAATCGTGTGTCTGAGTAAAACAAATGTTGCAGTGTCACGGTCTTCTTTACTATCTGAGCTACGGTTTACGTGCCAACTTTGGAAACCAAATGTTGCTGCATGACGATGAAGATTTCCTGGATCGTTTCGTCTTCAGTAATGAATCGACATTTCACCTGAGTGGAAATGTGAACATCCAAGATATGTGCATCTGGGAGTCAGTAACAGTTGCAGTACAATTGCAACAAGACTCCCCTACATTGAATGTTCTTTGTTCCGCATCCAGATAGAAAGTTTATAGGCCTTCCTTTTGCGTTGAAATAACTGTCACTGATGTTTCTTATCTTGATGTGCTAGGACTATGGCTCTTCCTCATTTGGAAGAAGCTGAACCACAAAACTTTATTTGGTAGCAATATTTTGTGCCATCTCACTGGTAACTGAGTACACGATCTGTTAAAACGGCATTGTACCCGACCGCTGGATTGGCTGTAAGGGGCCGGAAGACAGAGATTTAATAAAATCAACATTGAACGTAATTCTGGTGTCTGCGTACATCCTTGTGCTAAAGGACTATTCCCGGTACATCTTATTTAATATTTTGTACTTATTTTTGTTTTATATTCATTGACTGTTCCTTAGACTGGCTAATTATTATCTAAGAATTTCTTAAGGTTACAATGCAACAGCGCACAACCAGACCCTATGTTAGCAGACGAGCCACTAAATTTATTAAATGGTTGTGCGCTTTCCCACCGGTTGTTAGGTAGCAGCAAATTCTTTCATCTGGTGGTTAATTTAACTTCATTTTTTTGTTGCTGTAAACCAAGTGGTGTATTACGATTTGTTTAACTTTTGTCAAAAAACAAAGTATGAAAAGCACTCATGAATTTGCAGATTCACACTTTTGTTTCAGATGTGGATTTATTGACACTAAAATCTGTAAGTTTACTTGCACAGGCTAAAAGACATAAGGATACGAATAAAGGTGTCTTCCCTATTGATTTCGACGTCGACGGGACGATAAATCCTAACCTTCCTTTCTTTTTTTTATGAATAAAGGAATAGCTGGTATTTCTCAGAAGAAAGAACGGTAGATTCATCAATAGGGAAGAACTTATTGCTCCGATTATGACGTAAATTGTGAGACAAAAAGTAATGCAGTTAGGTGGGTCTATGAAAAGTCCATTAATTTCACTATTCATAAAAGAATTTCGGAGAGAGTGGAAGATTACAGATGCTAAATTATGACAGAATTCCGTAAGCAATACAACAAAAACAACCACAAAAAATAATTTAGTAACAAATTACAAATAGTATTTCGCAAGGAAGGAATACAATAGCGTGTTGAAGGAATCATTGCAGTTCAGAGTCATGAACAATATGCACAAGTTTGCTCTACCGTCTAATACTTTATCGTTGTAGTACATACTATCCGTGACACAAACCTCAAAAATAATGTAAAAATTCAGATTTCTTTTACTGTACTTTAATTAACTTATTTATTTTTCATTCTAAATAAATTTTCCTTTAATTTGTATATGACGAATTTCCAACAGCTTTGTGGCGACTAGTTACTTAAGAGGGAAGAAGATTATTACTTTCTCTTGAGAAACACAGTTTTGAGTTTATTTTTCTGCTTGGAATATGACATTTAAATTGCTTTTTGTCCCGTGTATTATGAATACTATTTTATTTGGAATTATGATTGCGGTAAGAAAATTATTTTGTAAAAAAAAATAATGCTTCTGTAAAGTGTTTATTAAAAAAAGTGGTCCAGTGGTAAAAAAAGGTGATTTAGACACTGAACTCACACTTTGAACGACGGCGGTTTAAATGCCCATTCACAGTTAGATATTCTATGTATTCCATAATTCACATCAGGCAAATTCCGAGACGGTTCGTTTGAGAAGAACAATTTCAGTTTCTAAAATTATGCTCCGTCTCTCATGCCCTCGTTGACGACGGGTCGTTTCTTTCTTGCTAATAGCGTCTTGCTCCACCTTTTGCACAAATAGCAACTGCAATTCATTGTGGTGTACTGGAGACAGATGGCACCAAATTTTCACACTCACGTTATGCAATTCCTGTGATTTCTTTGCTGGCTCTCGATAATGACATTCCAGGTGTGTTCAAGATGTTTCATTCCCAGCAAGTATTAGGTTGCGTCATCAATTGGGATGGCCGGAGTGGCCGTGCGATTCTAGGCGCTACAGTCTGGAGCCGAGCGACCGTTCCGGTCGCAGGTTCGAATCCTGCTTTGGGCATGGATGTGTGTGCTGTCCTTAGGTTAGTTAGGTTTAATTAGTTCTAAGTTCTAGGCGACTGGTGACTTCAGAAGTTAAGTCGCATAGTGCTCAGAGCCATTAATTGGAATTGGTTACATACCACTCGAGAAACACTTGACGGTTCTACCACTCCGATATGGACAAATATCTTGTTAGAAATAATATATGCAGTGGATAAAAATGTCAGCCATGAAGGGAAGAGACCGCTACGGTCGCAGGTTCGAATCCTGCCTCGGGCATGGATGTGTGTGATGTCCGTAGGTTAGTTAGGTTTAAGTAGTTCTAAGTTCTAGGGGACTGATGACCTTAGAAGTTAAGTCCCATAGTGCTCAGAGCCATTTGAACCATGAAGGGAAGAAAGTGGCCAGGAATAATGTTCGTGTATTCATCTTTACGCCTCACAAACCTAAACATGAATGTATAATAAACCTAAACATTCTGACCTGGTCGTAGATGATATCCCAAAATTGTCCATTAAGGTTGATATTCGGCAAACTCGCTGAGTAGGACATGAATTGAAATTTAACATTTTGCTTCTAAAATTATTGTATCACGACTTCGGATTCGTTGCATGGAAAATCTTATGTCTGTCGGAAAAGATGTCAGCCATCAAGAAAACAGCAATAACACTGACATATTCTGTTGCTTTCGTAGCTTCTCTTCACCCAGAATAACATAACACAGGCACCATCTACCCGTGCGCGTTTACGTTCGTTGGACGCCTTCTGTCAGACGATGGAGTGTCCCGATGCGATGTAACAGGAAGTGTGATTCATCCGACCAGGCAATTTGTTTCTATTGTTCCGTGGTCCAACCACGTTCTCCCCGTGCACACTGTAATTGGAAATGAGATCTCGTTCCATCAGCAACGGCACATGTACAGGTCATCTGCTGTAGAGGCGCACATGTAGCAACATTTGATGAACGGTGTATTCCAAACACTTGTGCTTTGAATATTATTATACTGTACTATCTACTGTACCACAAAAATCTGCCAGTTCTAATTTACATAACAAGTAAGCCTCTGATATCCACGTTCTCAGACGCAACTGGCACCCTGCTGTCATTTCGTCTACTGTAGGTGTCGACTTATTTGTCCGGTTACGATACCAAAATCGTTTAAATCAGCAGCTGTCCTCATTCTCGGCACACGGAGACAATTCTACGCTTTCTCTGGCGTCAGCACTTCTTATACAGGTTAATTCTTACAATACAGTAAGAGCAGTAAATAGACACTGTTGATATAGCTATTTATTAAAAACAAATAGCTCTCTTACCGTATTCGAACAAGCAGTTCCATCATAAGACGGCTGTTCACGTTTAAAATTACATATCGCAACACAGCAAGAACCGCGACGCAATTCAAAAAGGCAATACTTGAAAAAAAAACTACTTGAAGAATCCTATAAAATTTATTTTGAAATAATATAACCTTTCTTTAAATTTCAAGTAAGTATTGTATGCAACAAAATTCCATTATATTCTAAACAACAGTAATATGAACGTGCAGTTCTGTTCTCGTCGAATATGATGTGTTATAAGATAATTATTGATTACTTCTTTGAGTTGTGTCACTTTTCTTGCACTTTTAAAAAACTGTTTTGTTTTTGTTACAACCCCTCTTGCTGCAATATAATAAGACATTCGAACATTCATTAGGCTAAACTAGTACTTAAGTTGGAAGAAAAAATTAAAAACATGTTGAACTTGTTTTATTAGACAAATACAAAATGCAAAATTTTAATTTATGGAAATGAATACAATTCAATAAGGAAGATCTCTCAAGTACAATTTCAGGAGTGTATGGAAACATAGAATCATGAAAGCGCTTATATTATCTAGGAACAGTTTTCGTCGAGAAAAAGGATTCAATATGGACTTTTTATAGCAGAAAGTTTCATTTCTTCTTGTACGCTGCAATTTCGTTATATTTACAGCATCTAATGTAAGATACAACACTGTATATACACAGACACTTTTATGATCAATTACATTAAAAATTACGTACATCTTACCTTATACACGAAAAGTATCACAACTCAGAATGTACCGCTCACGTTGGATGGCCCATTCACATCTGTTAGTAGCAACACTGAAACGACACTGTCCTTGTCGGATGAATCAGCCTGCAACAAAACTGACAAAACTGCACTGAAGAGGACAAATTACAAGATTGAGATGTTACGTTTTTCGTGCATAGTGGGACACGTTACACGTATTTTTCAGTGACATAAACTAAACATTGCCGTTTTTTGGCATATGTTGCTTTTCCTGCCAGGCTTGCGATACATCTTATGATGTACATGTAATGTTGGCTGCAGCAGTGGCCGAGCGGTTCTAAATGGCACTGAGCACTATGGGACTTAACATCTGTGGTCATCAGTCCCCTAGAACTCAGAACTACTTAAACCTAACTAACCTAAGGACATCACACACATCCATGCCCCAGGCAGGATTCGAACCTGCGACCGTAGCGGTCGCTCGGCTCCAGACTGTAGCGCCTAGAACCGCACTACAGTCTGGAGCCGAGCGACCGCTACGGTCGCAGATTCGAATCCTGCCTCGGGCATAGATGTGTGTGATGTCTTTAGGTTAGTTAGGTTTAAGTAGTTCTAAGTTCTAGGGAACTGATGACCTCAGCTGTTAAGTCCCATAGTGCTCAGAGCCATTTGAACCTTTTTTTATGTTGGCTGATTTGTGGCGTAAGCTATTTCGGGTTGGTGGTGCCCTACAACAAAAATTTATGGAAGAGAAAGGACTACTTTACAGTAACTGAACCTAACCATGAGTTAAAACAACGTAAATAACTTTCTAATTTAAGTGGTGAGTAAGTTTTCTGTTACTACATCGAAATTCTTCAGCCTTTTTGTGGAACCGTAGACTGCTTTCGAATAATAATAATAATAATAATAAATACGATTTAACAATTTAATGAATCATGAAGACATGCATAGTGTAGAGCGCCACACAAACACATCTACCCTATCTGTGTAGTCAACGTTCAGAGAAGTGCCAAATTTTGCTTCCTATCTGGCAAATTGTGCATCGCTTTGAATGGAGTCAACAGTGTTATAAAATGACGTAGTGTTTTCAATGGACGTATCACAAAACTAACTCAGCTCCTATCTTAGATAGTTGTTTACGTTGTGTTAATTCATTACTAGGCAACCTGTTTTCTTACATCCCTTTTTACTGCAGGGCACCACCGCCCCAAGGAACTTTTGCCACATAGAAAATCAGCCATCATCACTTGTACAGCATAAGCTATACGTAATTTTAAACCCGAACACCCGTATGATGGCGAAACCGTCGCCTCAAAATCGGGAATGGCGCTATTTACTCTTAATAAAAAGCATTGCTGAAAGTGATTGGTTGCTATTTTACTTTATTTTAAACCTTAACTTCTATTTCCACACAGTTACAGTCTCACCATGTCAGCTTACCATTCAATTGCACTTATTGCGCACCTGTCTACGTGGCCTAGACCGGTTATTTCACATGGTAGGGTGGTTATAATTTTCTGCCTCAACACCACATATTAGGTTCACATATGACGATACGACGAACAATGCTGAACTGATGTCGCAGTCAAACTTTTCAGCTGGATATATACTGTTTTATAATTATGCACATACTGCGCGGTCTAGTTCCTCTTAATTACTTCGTTAGAGATCGAAATGGGATATTGTTATGAATCGGAAATGAAAGAGCATAATGGTTTCTTCGCTAATGGACTCTTGAGCGGAAAATAAGCGCATTTTCATTAATCACCCAGAATCCACAAAACAGTAAATTAATGAATAGTTTGTCCTACTCAAAACAGCACGGACTGCAGAGTTAACATATGATTTACACTGCACCACGGTTGCATATGACTGTACTGGAGCAATAATACATCAAGTGAAGCAGAAGTTTGATCTGATAAGGAAAGCTGTTGAATTTCGTAAAATCTGCAAGAGTAAATCGTTAATAAGATGCCCGCATTGTCATTTTTGCGTAAAAAACGCTAAGGCTTTGAAGTGAGATCCCGGTGTCAAATTACTAACACCGCTCCGCAGTTTCTCCATGGAACATGTACATGTGACACTGTTGATGTTGATTGTCCTTCGGACACGTTATAGAAAACAATTACTTAACAGACTGTGGAAAGGAGCAACATGATCCGATTTATGATGCACAATACACTACAGATCTGTATACAGGGCGTAATGAATATAAGTGTATATATTTTTGTATGTGATACCTTAATATGTAAACATATCAGTGTGTTGGTTGTTTTCCTTTGCGAAAAACGGTCTTCCCACAAACACATCACAAACTTTGTGACCTGATGTTTTCTTCACGGTCGTAGTACACCACTAAGTAGACTACGCTGTCAGTATAGACTGACCATTTTTGTGTCTATCTGTCGACACTTCAGAACCTGACCTGTTTTACAGTGGAAAATAAGCATTAAAGGCTTGCTATAGACATATGTATTTGGAGCTCCCAGGCAACCTAAAAACATGCGACTTTTAATGGCTATAGTTGTTAGTCTACAAATGACTAAAGTACCGATTTAATGTTGTCCAGTATACCGTCCTCGATCACCAGCAGAAATATCTGTACTTACATTCGTTGTCACCCTGTATTTCCACAATTCACGCTTAGTTTATATTGATTTCGGCTCAGAAAATCAGATATCAGAGGACGGCCACCAAGTGGTTGGCTGTTCAACAAATTACTGCTCTGACACTCTCTGGCAGAAACTGATGGTGACACAGATTTTTTAATATTTTCTGTCAGATTAGCGGTCGCAGTCCTGATGACGCAGTCCGTAATTCACGAAACAGTGGCTCTCCAGCACTGTGTGACACTGCTGCCTCAGAAAGAGGAAAGACGGTAACAACCCTACTTATGCGTGATTTCCATTGTGCACTGGCCTATAGCAGAAGAAAATCCCAGTGGCTAAAAACTGTTCCCCTAATGATATTCGGCCGGCCAGGGTGGCCGAGCGGTTCTAGGCGCTACAATCTGGAACCGCGCGACCGCTACGGTCGCAGGTTCGAATCCTGCCTCGGGCATGGATGTGTGTGATGTCCTTCCTTTAGTTAGGTTTAAGTAGTTCTAAGGTCTAGGGGACTGATGACTTCGGAAGTTAAGTCCCATAGTGCTCAGAGCCATTTGAACCATTTTTGAACCTAATGATCTTCGTGTCCTAGTGTCAGACCGGTAGTATAAGGGAGTAGATACAACTCGTGATTACTCGTGTTAGGGGCAATCACTATAAAAAGTATCAGCTTACGGTGACTGCCAGCTACTGTAAACATAAACTCATCTTAACAAAGACCAGCTGCGAGCCTCACTATGAAACAAAGGCTAAGATACTTGCAGTAAAATATCAAGATTTCTTCAGAAGTCACGTCAGCAGAGTACACTGAACGGAATGATTAGAATCTGTTTTAGTGATAAGTGAACTGCAGATAACGCCCAGGACATTAACAAATTTCATAAACAACTGTATTTTAGGAAAAAACGTCATGAAGTATATCTGGATGTTATAGTTCCTAAAAGCTTTTCTATCTAAATATTGTTACAGCTTTTTATTGTTTCGGCAGAGATTGTGTCATGTCTACGTACCGAGTTGTCGCAGTGCTTAAGGTACTGGTACTGGACTCTAATGAGAGAGTACCGGAGTTCCAATCCCCGCTCCGCTAGCATACTTTGCAATAAATTACCCTCGATAACATATTTTCGGTGGCTCACCTGCATTAGTTCTGTGCTTAACTGCAAGCTTTCGATTCTTTTCATCTTCAGTGTCGGCAGGTGTAAAAACTGACTTCTGCGACATGAAGGCGTCCGCTGCAGAGGGTGTCTCAAAGCTGTAAGGTCCAGTCACGTTAATGTGAGCACCTGTGAAAAGCCTCAATAACAACATTTACCGCTGCAAGGCGTGCAGGTAGGATCTCAACGAGTTTCTGGAAGGCCATCTGTTGTAAAATTCACGCAAAGGACTAAAAATATTTCTTCTGATGGCATCTTATCTGATAAGCGATGCCGCTAAAGGCTGAATATGTCTAGTAGACTGTGCTCTCATCAGCTACCGATTTGAATAAGACTGCAGGAGAACATGGCAGCAGCCCAAGAAAACGTAATAATCTTCAGAAATGACTGCGAGATCAAAATAATTAAAAATAAATTTAGAATTAGAATTATTCAATAAAAAAGTGATAGATCGCATTAGTAAGGTTACATTTGTCCTCTAACGGATCACGTGGAGCACAGTTCCACCAAGCAGTTGAATCAGAACAAGAAGGAACACCATACAACCTTAAAATCCGGTAGTAATATTAAACTAATGGGGTAGTTATGAACGCCATGACCTACTTTCATGGATAAATAAATGAAATACGGATATTGATCCTTAAACATAGATCAAAGACTCTAGCTTTGAACAGCAGACTTAACCTCGTACACAAAGAACGTGGATCTATTAAGTTAAAAACTGGAAATGAAATATTATGCCAACGCACACTTGCAGGCAATGGTATCACATATATTACTCTATGTCGCAGCATAGAAATAGCCATCTAAAACATAACATCAGGCAGAGTCTTCGAATTAGAACGCGCAGCATCCTCATGCTGCATGTATATAAAAATGATTCAAATGGCTCTGAGCACTATGGGACTTAACATCTTAGGTCATCAGTCCCCTAGAACGTAGAACTACTTAAACCTAACTAACCTAAGGACATCACACACAGCCATGCCCGAGGCAGGATTCGAACCTGCGACCGTGGCAGTCGCGCGGTTCCAGACTACAGCGCCTAGAACCGCATGGCCACGGAGGCCGGCTGCATCTGTCTAGGTTGCTACATAAATTCGTAGCGCTTTTGTTTTTCATGTTGGTATTATGGTTGCTGTGGGTTTATTTACCAATTGTCATTTTTTATTTGTAGTTCACTGTTGCTATTAGAGTCTACATATTGCCATTTTGTCATTTGGAGTTAGTGAGAGAAACCGGAGCACTTCCTACATTGAATTCAGTCGAAAGGTGACAGCAGCAAAGGCAGCCAGAAACATTTGCCCCGTGCATAGTGATAACTGCAGTGGACAAAGCACGGCAAGAAATGGTTTTCTCGTTTTAAAGAGGATGATTTGACATTAGTGACTCCCCAAGTGCAGGAAGACATTCAGGGTTTGATGAAGATCGTTTAAACGCATTAATTCACAATGATACACGACAGCATACTAGAAAAGCGGCAAATGTGATGGACTGTGATCATTCCACTATTGTACGACATTTGTATTCATTGGGGAGGTTCAAAAATAGTGTTTATGGGTGCCGCATGGTCTAACAAGGTCAGCAGGTAGCCATATGTGCATCTCTGCTTGCTCGTCACCAATTAGGTCGTGAACAACACCGACCATTCCTATCCTGTAACACCACTGGTGACAAAAAATGGTATCTTTATGCTAACATAAGGAAAAGAAGTGAATGGATGAGCCTAAAAACGGCAGCAACTCAACATACTTAGACCTGTGAGCATCCGCAAAAGACAACGTAATGTGGATCAGCGACGGTGTGGTGTTCTGTGATTGTTTCCCCGAGGTATAACCATCTCTGCTAACATTTATTGTCAACAACTGAGACGTCTTTCAGAAACAATGCAAGAACAACGACCAGGAAGACTGCGTAAGGAGATGCTGCTCCACGATAACGCCCCCGCACATTCTGTTAGACTAAAAAAAATCACTACACAGGAGTTGGGCTGGGAAGTTATTCCTCAAAAAAATGGCTTTGAGCACTATGGGACTTAACATCTTAGGTCATCAGTCCCCTAGAACTTAGAACTACTTAAACCTAACTAACCTAAGGACATCACACACATCCATGCCCGAGGCAGGATTCGAACCTCCGACCGTAGCAGTCCCGCGGTTCCGGACTGCAGCGCCTAGAACCCCACGGCCACCGCGGCCGGCTAGTTATTCCTCACTCTCCTTATTTTGCGCCCTCAGATTTTCACCATTTACTCTCTATATCGAACAACATTCAAGGAACTTCCTTTCCGGATGAAAATGTGCTCCGAACATTGCTGGACGAGTTCTTCGGCTCAAAACCCCGTGATTTCTACAGGCGAATAGAAAAGTTACGCCAGTGTTGGCGGACTTTTGTAAATAGTGAAGAAGTATATATTTTTGACGACTGAAGTCTCTGTTATGTGTATCTGTTGTGTTTATCAAACATGTGCACAAATGCTACGAACTTAAGCACCAACCCAACAGTTCCAGCGAAACCCACAAACACAAGTCAGAATGCTTAGTCTGCTGTCTATACACCCAAACTGCTCAAGACTCTGCCGCTCTGACAACGGATTGGTCGGACAGCTATCCTTCCAAAGGATAGCGTATATACACTACTGGCCATTAAAAGTACTACACCAAGAAGAAATGCAGATGATAAACGAGTATTCATTGGACAAATTCATTATACTAGAACTGGCATGTGATTACATTTTCACGCAATTAGGGTACATACATCCTGAGAAATCAGTACCCAGAACAACCACCTCTGCCCGTAATAAAGGCGTTGACACGTCTGGGCATTGAGTCAAACAGAGCTTGGATGGCGTGTACAGGTACAGTTGCCCATGCAGTTTCAACACCATACCACAGTTCGTCAAGAGTAGTGACTGGCGTATTGTGACGAGCCAGTTGCTCGGCCACTATTAACCAGAGGTTCTCAATTGGTGAGAGATCTGGAGAATGTGCTGGCCAGGGTAGCAGTCTAA
Organism: Schistocerca cancellata; assembly: GCF_023864275.1. Lineage (NCBI taxonomy): Eukaryota > Metazoa > Arthropoda > Insecta > Orthoptera > Acrididae > Schistocerca > Schistocerca cancellata. The sequence continues at coordinate 803,527,004 of NC_064629.1, forward strand.
GATTTTCTGTATCCAGATAGGTCCGTACAGGACCTGCAACATGCGGTCGTGCATTATCCTGCTGAAATGTAGGGTTTCCCAGGAATCGAATGAAGGGTAGAGCACGGGTGGTAACATATCTGAAATGTAACGTCCACTGTTCAAAGTGCCGTCAATGCGATCAAGAGGTGACCGCGACGTGTAACCAATGGCACCCCATGCCATCACGCAAGTTGATACGCCAATATGGCGATGAAGAATACACGCTTCCAATGTGCATTCACCGCGATGTCGCCAAACACGGATGTGACCATCATGATGCTGTAAACAGAACCTCGATTCATCCGAAAAAATGACGTTTTGCCATTCGTGAACCCAGGTTCGTCGTTGAGTACACCATCGCAGGCGCTCCCGTCTGTGATTCAGCGTCAAGGGTAGCCGCAGCCATGGTCTCCGAGCTGATAGTCCATGCTGCTGCAAACGTCGCCGAACTGTTCGTGCAGATGGTTGTTGTCTTGCAAACGTCCCCATCTGTTGACTCGGGGATTGAGACGTGGCTGCAGGATCCGTTACAGCCATTCGGATAAGATGCCTGTCATCTCGACTGCTAGTGATACGAGGCCGTTGGGATATAGCACGGCGTACCGTATTACCCTCCTGAACCCACCGATTCCATATTCTGCTAACAGTCATTGGATCTCGACCAACGCGAGCAGCAATGTCGCGATACGATAAACCGCAATCGTGATAGGCTACAATTCGACCTTTATCAAAGTCGGAAACGTTATGGTACGCATTTCTCCTCCTTACACGAGGCATCACAACAACGTTTCACCGGGCAACGCCGGTCAACTGCTGTTTGTGTATGAGTAATCGGTTGGAAACTTTCCTCATGTCAGCATGTTGTAGGTGTCGCCACCGGAGCCAACCTCGTGTGAATGCTGTGATAAGCTAATCATTTGCATATCACAGCATCTTCTTCCTGTCGGTCAAATTTCGCATCTTCAGCACGTCATCTTCGTGGTGTAGCAATTTTAATGGCCAGTAGTGTATATACCCTACCCATGCAGCCAAGACTGTGTTACTCGTAGCAGACGAAATCGGTGCATAGCGAGTCTTTGTATCTCGCAAGTTACTAGTAACTCGCGTGAAGATAAATTATTTGAAAGACGTTTTCTAATCGACAGCTTTCGAGATGAACTACAGTTTAAAAGTATTTTGGTAAATATGCAGGGATATGTGAAAGCGGTAGCGTCTCGGAAACCGTGTCCATATAGCTTGATGATGACGCCCCTCTCCACTAGCAGTGATAGGAACTAGCGGTTCACCAGCGAGCTAGACTCGTCTTCGGCAGGACAGTAGTTCAGGTTTAAGTTTTTCTTGGCGTCCTTATATAGCTTAGAAGTCTTTTGAAATGCACACAACCGATTACCTTCCACAATCCAAGCTTGTGCTCCATCTCTGACGATCTCTTTCTTAGCCGACCGTGGTGGCCGTGCGGTTCTGGCGCTGCAGTCTGGACCCGCGGGACTGCTACGGTCGCAGGTTCGAATCCTGCCTCGGGCATGGATGTGTGTGATGTCCTTAAGTTAGTTAGGTTTAATTAGTTCTAAGTTCTAGGGGACTGATGACCTAAGCTGTTAAGTCCCATAGTGCTCAGAGCCATTTTTTTGATCTCTTTCTTAAACCGTAATCCCCCTTCCTTATTTCTAAAAGGTCACACGTAGCAGATATAGTGTGGGCCGATAAAAACTTGTAATCTTCGATTTCTTCCTTTCTTGGTGTGTAACGTAGAATCAGTCTAGTTATTCGTGTAAGAACGCCACTGAAACTTTAAAAACTGTTAAAATGCCTCAGTCTAGACTGCCAGGATAAATTAACAGTTTAAATACGTCTGCGACTTCTTAACGAAAGCTGCGTTCGATCGATTCCCTCAACCTTTTATTACCCGAATAGAAGTGCTCTTCGTCTTATCAGCACTCGTGCTGGGAAGAGGTTACTTAATACGAGCACACGCGTTAACAGCCTCAGATTCTGCACTTTCGTATTCTAGATCGTCTTATTTACTGACACTATAAAGCGGTCTTCCTTAGCCAAGACAGCGACCCGCGGAGCAACACTTAGTTTTAAAATTCTGTTTACTATGTGACTACTTTCGCAGCAGGGTAAGCCAGTTGTAATTTTTCTAATTGCACCGCGTCCCCGCGACCTCAAAGATTTCAAGTGCATGCAGCCGCTAATGAACGGCATTGCAATAAACCTTTATACTGCCTGTACGTCTTCGCCACATAAACCCAATGGCGTGCGGAACACAAATAAAACGCTTTAGAAATCTCTGGAGTGTCAGTGGCTTAGGGCGGGCAAGCGGCGGTTGGCATCACGCCATGCAGCCTTTGTGCAGCAACGTGCATCGTAAAATCGTGCTCTTTTCATATTCCTGCCTTTCCGTCGCGTTATTAGCATTCTCTCGGCAAGTGTTCATCGTTGAGCATCAGCTCCGAATACTCAGCATCACATGCACAACAGATCGTCGATGCGCGTAAAGAAACGAGAGACGGAGTAAGAGGAAAACGGTGTTAGCTCCCGAGAAATGGTAACGATATTCATATCCTGTGCAAGTGCTCGAGTTTCTCGGAATATTTTATTTGCTTCTGATAATGGACAGTAATGCGACGTTTCAGAAAACGGCAGAAGTGTCTGCTTCCAGCACCCTACTCCCGCCACGGCTTTGCGCTACGGCCCGATTTGAATAGACTTCTGAGCCTCACAAATTAGTAATTCGGATGCTGAGGACTCGTGCCCAGCTAAGCGCAGAGACGAAACCTTGTATAGGAATTAGCCGCTGCACATCCAGTAAGCACTCAGGTCATTGGGTTTATGGACGCTGTCGGACACATTCGCTGTTTCGAACGCTGTGCAGCGATGTGAAGTGTTCGTGACAGTAATGAGTAACTAGTGCACCATTCATTTAGTTGTTCTCCTCACATCGCATCTGCTGGTGTGCACTGGGAGGAGATGAGAGCCCAGGTTGGCAAGCTGCTAAGCCTAAGGATAAGCCGCCACCAACGGCTGACTCACTGAATCGTTGTGGTATTCACAATCTCAGAACTTAAAACAAAATCTGTGATGATTCACGAATCATTTCTTTCTCAGATAAGTGACAGTCCTGGTTCAGTTCATAGCCATACTAGTTGGCTGCTTGTTTGTCCAGCTTCTTAAGCTGCGTACCCACTATATTCGTGAAGGATTCAGTCATAGCGCATGCTCCATGTGTCCATCTACTCGATCTTCTGGACGCTGCAGAAAACATAGCGCTGTTCCACAGCGTTCGTTTGAAAGTTGAGTGAACATATCTTTGAAATTATCAGTAATTAGGGTTGATATTTTAGATCCCTGTCTCCCGGAATATTTCAGAAGCCACCCTCGCCATTGGCAGGCAAAGCTGTACAATAATAGATGTACAGGGCTATTACAAATGATTGAAGCGATTTCATAAATTCACTGTAGCTCCATTCATTGACATATGGTCACGACACACTACAGATACGTAGAAAAACTCATAAAGTTTTGTTCGGCTGAAGCCGCACTTCAGGTTTCTGCCGTCAGAGCGCTCGAGAGCGCAGTGAGACAAAATGACGACAGGAGCCGAGAAAGCGTATGTCGTGCTTGAAATGCACTCACATCAGTCAGTCATAACAGCGCAACGACACTTCAGGACGAAGTTCAACAAAGATCCACCAACTGCTAACTCCATTCGGCGATGGTATGCGCAGTTTAAAGCTTCTGGATGCCTCTGTAAGGGGAAATCAACGGGTCGGCCTGCAGTGAGCGAAGAAACGGTTGAACGCGTGCGGGCAAGTTTCACGCGTAGCCCGCGGAAAATTGGCTCATGCCACAACTGGAGACCGACAGCGCCGACTTCATCTTTCAACAGGATGGTGCTCCACCGCACTTCCATCATGATTTTCGGCATTTCTTAAACAGGAGATTGGAAAACCGCCGGATCTTTCGTGGTGGAGATCATAATCAGCAATTCATGTCATGGCCTCCACGCTCTCCCGACTTAACCCCATGCGATTTCTTTCTGTGGGGTTATGTGAAAGATTCAGTGTTTAAACCTCCTCTACCAAGAAACGTGCCAGAACTGCGAGCTCGCATCAACGATGCTTTCGAACTCATTGATGGGGACATGCTGCGCCGAGTGTGGGAGGAACTTGATTATCGGCTTGATGTCTGCCGAATCACTAAAGGGGCACATATCGAACATTTGTGAATGCCTAAAAAAACTTTTTGAGTTTTTGTATGTGTGAGCAAAGCATTTTGAAAATATCTCAAATAATAAAGTTATTGTAGAGCTGTGAAATCGCTTCAATCATTTGTAATAACCGTGTACTTTACTGTCAGAACTGAAAGTTAAACAAAAATATGAGCAATGTACGTACAGGGAATAATGGGTATAAGTGCAGATATTTCTATTAGTGACTGTGGGCTGTGTACTGAACAACATTACATCAGTATTTACGTCACTTATAGATTAGTAATTGTATCCAGTATAAGTCGCGTGTTTTTAGGTTGGGTAGTACCTCCACGTACTTGTGGTAGGAACAGCCCTTAACGCTTATTTCCACTGGACAGCGGGTCAGGTGTTTTAGTGTGGACGCGTGGACGCAAAACGATTAGTCTACACTGGCAGGCGTAGTCCACTTAGTGCTGTACTTATAACCATGCAGAAAACATCAGGTCCCAAAGTTTGTCATGTGTTTTGTGGGAAAACTGTGCGACTCAGAGAAACAATCAACACACTGACGTGTGTATATATTAAGGTACCACATATAAAAATATCTGCACTTGCGCCCGTTACTCCCTATATACATAGACTGCATTTACGTCTATTACACCATGTGTTGAGTGTGTCTTTCCTAAGAGTAGTCTGGCGCATTTGCTATGGTGTTTCGTCAGATATTTGCAATTTCGTTTTTGCAACACGTAGGTGTAGGCAGCTCAAACAAAATAAGTATTAATGGTTTTCTCGTGCCAGTCTGCCTCAGTAGCTGCGGAGTCAGCGTAGCACACTGCTAACCAAAGAGGCCTGTGTTTGATTCCTGACCATGTTGAAGATTTTCTCCACTCGGGAACTGGGTGTTGTGTTGTCCTCATCCTCATACAGACTTAACCGACATGAAAATCGCCTGTATGGCGTCACATGACAAGTCTACGCATATGTAAATTTGTACCAGGGCACAGCTTGGTCCTAGTGAACATTCTGAATTGCTGAAACACACTGTCGTATCTTCCACTGTTGAGACGTCTGTATGGGCACGTCCTGAAAGACATTTAAATAACAAAATTTTAAAAAATAAATAAAAAACTGCTCTTGCCAGCCGGCCTCTGTGGCCCAGCGGTTCTAGGCGCTTCAGTCCGGAACCGCGCTGGTGTTACGGTCGCAGGTTCGAATCCTGCCTCGGGCATGGATGTGTGTGATGTCCTTAGGTTAGTTAGGTTTAAGTAGTTGTAAGTCTAGGGGACTGATGACCTCAGATGTTAAGTCCCATAGTGCTTAGAGCCATTTGAACCATTTTTGCTCTTGCCATATATACCTGGAGGCACTACCCAACCTTAAAACGTACGACTTGTAACATTATAACAGCCTGCAAATTACATAAATACCGATGTGATGTCGTTCAGTACATTGGCCTCAGGCACCAATTGAAACATCTGCAGTTATACACGCTACTGCCTTTATATACTCGTATATACGTATACTGCGAATTCATTCCGCAAATTTCGAACATTTGTTGTGTTTGGTTGCGGCGTTAATAGAGAAAATGGACATATTTTGGAAATCCATGTCGCCTAAAGAAAGCTTATTTTAATGTAAACATTTTTAGGCACAGCTGATGGCTTTACAGATCCGCAGTACTTATTTAAATTTTCCGAATAAGCTATCGGCGAATCTGTTCCAGTAGTTTGTCAGCTTTTCATAACGAAACCTTTTTATTGTTACTGGCTTTGATTTTTACTCATCCAGTCATCTCCGATATACGGGGAATACTCTTGTTTATTCATACACTCAAAGTATAAATTATTTATGTCACATGCATTTCCATTCGCAAACCCACATGGCGAGTTGGCTACGAGGTACTTGAGCAACACTAGCTAGTATGTTGATGTCTCGTACATGCATGACAACACGCATAAAGTATATGAAGACACAGTATCATAAATATAAACCGTAAATAATAAACTTGTCTCACTGCTGTGGAGTGTCAGGGCTCCACTTCAACCGACGAAAGGAAATTTCACGATTATGTTAAAATATCGTTTTCAGGCGCGTTTTCACACTGAGTGGTCTGCTGTTTAGCGTGCAACGACAAAAATTATTTTCTTAAAAAAAGGCACTTTTCTTTGAATACGGCCACCGCGTCCTTAGTACCAGGGACATCGAAAAGTAAACTACATATTATTATGGCAGACAAGTAACTTTTATGAATGCTCTAGTACACTTCAAAGTGACACAGATACGTGACATTTTTCAGCATAGTCCTCAAGTCCCTGTAAACAGCAGTCGGAACGTTCAGTTCCTCGACGCAGAAATCCGCTCCTTGGTCATGGAATCATTCGAGAACCGCTGTGTGAACGTCGCGGACTGATGACCTCAGAAGTTAAGTCCCATAGTGCTCATAGCCATTTGTGAACGTCCTCATCGTTGGAAAACCTCTTTCCCACAGATGTTTTTTCTGCTCGTCGTGTTTGGTCGATGTCGGCGGCCTTCCTTCCCCATCGTCATCAGCCACGTCAGAGCGACCTAATTCAAGTTGTTGGTACCATTTCACTACGCCTGGACGCGACATTGCATCCGGTCCATATTTCGTGGTGAATCTGTGCAGTTTACATTTTTTTTCCCACAAGAATCGCATCGCCCCGCGTATTTCAACTTTGGAGTACTTTAAGTTTCCGCTCTATTTCACTCCCACACTGTGATGCAGCTGTTATCTGTACCGCAGAAGAACTTTGTTTGCAGGAAACCCGGAACGTGCAATCTCTTCTAAGAAAAAAATGGCTCTCAACACTATGGGACTTAACATCTGTGGTCAACAGTCCCCTAGAACTCAGAACTACTTAAACCTAACTAACCTAAGGACATCACACACATCCATGCCCGAGGCAGGATTCGAACCTGCGACCGTAGCAGTCGCGCGGTTCCGGACTGAGCGCCTAGAACCGCTAGATCACCGCGGCCGGCTCTCTTCTAAGAATGCGCCCCTGTTGTTGCGTAATGGTCTTAGTGCGAGACATGTGTCGCTTACTCTCAGCAATCTCTATGTATATAAACAACGAAGAGTTCTATAAATTCTGCTATGTAATACTTGAAAATAAAGTTATTAGTTCTAAATCAAGACGCTTCGGGTGTTTTCAAATATAATAAACTAGCCAGATACCGACGTTATACGCACTTCACAAAATGGGGAGACAGATGCTGACGGCTTCCTCTCCCAAATCTCTCACGGCAACTGAAGCCATGTTCTAATGCTATTTTGTCTAAAACTGACATGGTGAGACCGTGGCTGTATACAATTAATGTAGGTTAATTCTTAAAAGAAGAAAACAGCAACCAGCCACTATTAATACTGCTATTTATTTAGGTAAATATCGCCGTTACCGGTTTCGAACTGGCAGATCTGCAATCTTTGTGATAACTTCACATGTGGCAAATTCTTTTTGGTGTGTGTTTGTGTAGTGCAAATGGTTCAAATGGCTCTGAGCACTATGGGACTTAACATCTGTGGTCATCAGTCCCCTAGAACTTAGAACTACTTAAACCTAACTAACCTAAGGACATCACACACATCCATGCCCGAGGCAGGATTCGAACCTGCGACCGCAGCAGTCGCGCGGTTCCGGACTGCGCGCCTAGAACCGCTAGACCACCGCGGCCGGCTTTGTGTAGTGCTTTGCACAATATGGTGATGTAAAAATTACATAAGTGCTGGATATATTTTGGAATATTCGGAAAATACAATCCAGCAACTCCGCAACGAAATCGCGCGGAATTTTCGACGGCAACAACACACTAAAAATACTGGAAGAATAAAAATCGTAAACGGACGATAATGTAAAGTGTATCTTGAAAATCATGTGAACGGCCGTCTGATGATGAACTTGCCAGTTCGAAACCGGTAAAGGCGCTATTTACCTAAATAAATAACAGTATTAATAGTGGCTGGTTGCTGTTTTCTTCTTTGTAAGAATTAACCTACATTATTTGAAGCCTTGTTGCCAGAGCAGACGTACTGTTAAATTCAGCTATATGGTCGGCAAGCGATCACAACCAAACACCTTTATGCGAATTACAAATCTCCCACGCCTGCTCAGTAATTCTCATGAATCATCTCGATGCATAAAAAATGTAACGCCTTCAAATGGGAACCGATCACTCCTGCAGATATAGGACGAATTTTAAACAGACATCCCTTAGTCTGTACATGCACACGCGACGCATACAGAATTCATAATATTATAACGTTAAAAACCGCAGAATAATTAAAAATTCATTAATGGTAACAAACAGCACACTATTGTGTTTCTGTATACGTCCGCTGGTGCATTACCCTCCTTACTTTCTTAAGCGAGCCTTCTTATACAGGGTGTTAAAAAAAGGTACGGCCAAACTTTCAGGAAACATTCCTCACACACAAATAAAGAAAAGATGTTATGTGGACATGTGTCCGGAAACGCTTAATTTCCATGTTAGAGCTCATTTTAGTTTCGTCAGTATGTACTGCACTTCCTAGATTCACCGCCAGTTGGCCCAATTGAAGGAAGGTAATGTTGACTTCGGTGCTTGTGTTGACATGCGACTCATTGCTCTACAGTACTAGCATCAAGCACATGAGTACGTAGCATCAACAGGTTAGTGTTCATCACGAACGTGGTTTTGCAGTCAGTGCAATGTTTACAAAGGCGGAGTTGGCAGATGCCCATTTGATGTATGGATTAGCACGGCGCAATAGCCGTGGCGCGGTACGTTTATATCGAGACAGATTTCGAGAACGAAGGTGTCCCGACAGGAAGAAGTTCGAAGCAATTGATCGGAGTCTTAGGGAGCACGGAACATTCCAGCCTATGACTCTCGACTGCGGAAGACCTAGAACGACGAGGACACCTGCAATGGACGAGGCAATTCTTCGTGCAGTTGACGATAACCCTAATGTCAGCGTCAGAGAAGTTGCTGCTGTACAAGGTAACGTTGACCACGTCACTATATGGAGAGTGTTACGGGAGAACCAATTGTTTCCGTACCACGTACAGCGTGTGCAGGCACTATCAGCAGCTGATTGGCCTCCACGGGTACACTTCTGCGAATGGTTCATCCAACAATGTGTTAATCCTCATTTCAGTGCAAATGTTCTCTTTACGGATGAGGCTTCATTCCAACGTGATCAAATTGTAAATTTTCACAATCAGCATGTGTGGGCTGACGAGAATCCGCACGCAATTGTGCAATCACGTCATCAACACAGATTTTCTGTGAACGTTTGGGCAGGCATTGTTGGTAATGTCTTGATTGGGCCCCATGTTCTTCCACCTACGCTCAATGGAGCACGTTATCATGATTTCATACGGGATACTCTACCTGTGCTGCTAGAACATGTGCCTTTACAAGTACGACACAACATGTGGTTCATGCACGATGGAGCTCCAGCACATTTCAGTCGAAGTGTTCGTACGCTTCTCAACAGCAGATTCGGTGACCGATGGATTGGTAAGTCCCGGCGGAGGTTCGAGTCCTCCCTCGGGCATGAGTGTGTGTGTTTGTCCTTAGGATAATTTAGGTTAAGTAGTGTGTAAGCTTAGGGACTGATGACCTTAGCAGTTAAGTCCCATAAGATTTCACACACATTTGAACATTTTTTTGATGGATTGGTAGAGGCGGACCAATTCCATGGACTCCACGCTCTCCTGACCTCAACCCTCTTGACTTTCATTTATGGGGGCATTTGAAAGCTCTTGTTTACGCAACCCCGGTACCAAATGTAGAGACTCTTCGTGTTCGTATTGTGGACGGCTGTGATACAATACGCCATTCTCCAGGGCTGCATCAGCGCATCAGGGATTCCATGTGACGGAGGGAGGATGCATGTATCCTCGCTAACGGAGGACATTTTGAACATTTCCTGTAACAAAGTGTTTGAAGTCCCGCTGGTACGTTCTGTTGCTGTGTGTTTCCATTCCATGATTAATGTGATTTGAAGAGAAGTAATAAAATGAGCTCTAACATGGAAAGTAAGCGTTTCCGGACACATGTCCACGTAACATATTTTCTTTTTTTGTGTGTGAGGAATGTTTCCTGAAAGTTTGGCCGTACCTTTTTGTAGCACCCTGTAGATATTTTTTCTCATATTGGTATCTAGGATCCCACGATATTAGTTTTTGTTGATTTGGCTCGATCAGTGTCAAACAGCTTCCGTCTGAAAGCTCCATAGCTGTGTAAAATAAACTAAAGCTACACTCATGTTTGACCAACACTACCATACGTGCCTCAAGTGGCTTCCAGACATTTAAACGCGATCCCGTTCGTGTTGGTAGGAAAAACAGGCAGGGTGTGGAGCGTCTTTGGCGGAGCGTGAAACGTTCGTGTAATGTTTGTGTTGTCGATAATGATGGGTGAAGAGGGAGAAGTTGAAAATGTGGTGCCGGCGCAAAGCATCCTTCTTTCGAATAGCACCAGGGGGACTGCTGTGCCTAATGGCCCCTGCCGACGAAAGGCTCTCTCTTAAAAATGCCACACGTCCTCACTCCACGAAACACCGCGAGAGGCTTTGGAATTTAGCTCGGGGCAATGACGCACACTACGGAATTCAACGCTCCTACTTCTTCTGCCCGTGTCGGTTAAATATGATGGAAATTTTTCGCACCACTGGGATCCAACCCCGCTACCTCCATGTCAAATGCCAACGCACTAGAGTATGCTTCGATTTTAGGACGAAAATTGTTCCCATGATTCTAAGCAAATACTGTCATTCTGACAAGGGTCTTAGTCCTAATTACCACCCAGTATTTCATTTAAATGGTGGAAATAGGCACTAAATAAAACCTGCAGTAAAAGAGAGAGCTAATAAATGCCAAACAGAATTTTCTGCCGACAGTTTTCCTGCAGAAACGACTCAGAGAAAGCTGCAAAACATCTGAGAGTGAGACTTCAATAGTGCCACAGCCCTAATTACTACATCTCTCCAGCGGCATATTATACGACAGGTTGTTTGGTGGAAATCAGTTATATATAGTTTTGTTTCCTCATTAGTGTCTGTTAGAACAGACACACACTGGTGATACGTATTAACTCCACAGTAACAAACGTCATCCTTCGGCCTGCTTCACAAATCTAAAACCAAAGGAGGAAAATCCTGACATCATAGTCACACAGATACAACTCATCTGTTAGAAAACATGTGATCTAGATATTGGCAAGCACATTTGAAATAATGTCGCACTGCTCCATACACAAATCACGTGTCATAACGTTGCAGTAATTCGCGTGAAACGGAATACAGATACCTTTCTCATACTACTACGGCAAATGAACTGATCAACGTCTCGAAACATAGCACGTAGCGTAATCAGACACCTTATATTTTTTAATTCACGCTTGTTCAGAGTTCAGTCAGGAACGGGATGGAAATTTCAGGAAGCTCATTTCGTAGATTAAGTTCAAAATATGAAAAACACAAAGCTCATTATCTCAAATACAGCAAAATCATAAATATTCGTCCATTTCTAGTACACAAAAGGAACTCGTGTGCATATAAATTATTCCGAAATCCGTTGATTTTCTTTCGTTTTGGAGAATATTTATAGGCTTTTTACAGGCCTTATTTACGGAAGATATGTACGCACACTTATAAAAAGTATTCTGGTTTGCTGGCGTCTCGTGTAATATGTAGACGAATTATCAGAATATCAGAAACATCAGATTCAATCAAGTTAATTTATTAAGTACAATAAATTATGATAAAAGATAAATTCAGACATTATACGTAATAAGGAACGTATGTCTTTTACACCCAAGAAGTAATCATACAAACGAGAAGCAAATTTTGCATATTCCTTATTAATAAATGGTCCGCAGCTCGTGGTCGTGCGGTAGAGTTCTCGCTTCCGGCGTCCGGGTTCCCGGGTTCGATTCCCGGCGGGGTCAGGGATTTTCTCTGCCTCGTGATGACTGGGTGTTGTGTGGTGTCCTTAGGTTAGTTAGGTTTAAGTAGTTCTAAGTTCTAGGGGACTGATGACCATAGATGTTAAGTCCCATAGTGCTCAGAGCCATTTGAACCATTTTTTTTTATTAATAAATTTTAGTGTAGCTGCTTGATATAGCACCTTCTTATTCTAGAATGAAAAACAGAAGTAGCGAGTGTATCGCTGTATTAATTTTTTTTTCTTAAGCAGTTTTCGGATTCCAGAGCTATCATACGTCAACGATTGACTATCGTCGTCAAAGACATTATCGTTCCAATGAACAACTTCGGGAAATAATTATGACAGTCGAAAGGTGCGATAGACCCGCCACGATAGCCGAGAGCACGCCGGCACGGTAGCTCAGCGTGTTCGGTAAGAGAGCTGGTTGGCCTCTGTAATAAAGAAAAAAAACTGAGTGAAAGAATCAACAACGAACTTGAACGGATGTCATGTGACGTCCGCAACGACCAATCACAACTATCAACAACGAACAAAATGCAAAAAAAAAAAGCGTTAACGCGCTGCTTCCTGGACTCGGATAGGCGCGCCGGCCCCGGATCGAATCCGCCCGACAGATTAAGAAGACGGCCGGTGTGCCGGCCAGCCTGGATGTGGCTTTTAGGCGGTTTTCCACATCCTACTAGGTGAATACTCGGCTGGTCCCCACGTCCCGCCTCAGCTACACGACTCACAGACATCTGAAACACATTCACACTATTTCACGATTTACACTAGACGCAGACAGCTGGGGTACATTAATTCCGTCACGGGGGGTATGGGGTGCCGGCAGGAAGGGCATCCGGCCACCCCTACAATTAACTATGCTAAATCCGTACTTAGCCCTGCCGACCCTGCGCACAGTGCGGGATAAAGGCAGTAGCAAAAGAAAGGTGCTATGGGAAACTCGTAGAGCTGTAGCAATAACAGTAACTGAAAACATAATGTATCTCTGATCTGAATGTATGGAAATGAAGAGGTGACAAATGAGACTATACGTTACAGACTGCGCTGCTACTAAACTGAAATTTGTGTCTAAGGAATTTCCGGCTACACTCAGCTACAAATACACTCCTGGAAATGGAAAAAAGAACACATTGACACCGGTGTGTCAGACCCACCATACTTGCTCCCGACACTGCGAGAGGGCTGTACAAGCAATGATCACACGCACGGCACAGCGGACACACCAGGAACCGCGGTGTTGGCCGTCGAATGGCGCTAGCTGCGCAGCATTTGTGCACCGCCGCCGTCAGTGTCAGCCAGTTTGCCGTGGCATACGGAGCTCCATCGCAGTCTTTAACACTGGTAGCATGCCGCGACAGCGTGGACGTGAACCGTATGTGCAGTTGACGGACTTTGAGCGAGGGCGTATAGTGGGCATGCGGGAGGCCGGGTGGACGTACCGCCGAATTGCTCAACACGTGGGGCGTGAGGTCTCCACAGTACATCGATGTTGTCGCCAGTGGTCGGCGGAAGGTGCACGTGCCCGTCGACCTGGGACCGGACCGCAGCGACGCACGGATGCACGCCAAGACCGTAGGATCCTACGCAGTGCCGTAGGGGACCGCACCGCCACTTCCCAGCAAATTAGGGACACTGTTGCTCCTGGGGTATCGGCGAGGACCATTCGCAACCGTCTCCATGAAGCTGGGCTACGGTCCCGCACACCGTTAGCCGTCTTCCGCTCACGCCCCAACATCGTGCAGCCCGCCTCCAGTGGTGTCGCGACAGGCGTGAATGGAGGGACGAATGGAGACGTGTCGTCTTCAGCGATGAGAGTCGCTTCTGCCTCGGTGCCAATGATGGTCGTATGCGTGTTTGGCGCCGTGCAGGTGAGCGCCACAATCAGGACTGCATACGACCGAGGCACACAGGGCCAACACCCGGCATCATGGTGTGGGGAGCGATCTCCTACACTGGCCGTACACCACTGGTGATCGTCGAGGGGACACTGAATAGTGCACGGTACATCCAAACCGTCATCGAACCCATCGTTCTACCATTCCTAGACCGGCAAGGGAGCTTGCTGTTCCAACAGGACAATGCACGTCCGCATGTATCTCGTGCCACCCAACGTGCTCTAGAAGGTGTAAGTCAACTACCCTGGCCAGCAAGATCTCCGGATCTGTCCCCCATTGAGCATGTTTGGGACTGGATGAAGCGTCGTCTCACGCGGTCTGCACGTCCAGCACGAACGCTGGTCCAACTGAGGCGCCAGGTGGAAATGGCATGGCAAGCCGTTCCACAGGACTACATCCAGCATCTCTACGATCGTCTCCATGGGAGAATAGCAGCCTGCATTGCTGCGAAAGGTGGATATACACTGTACTAGTGCCGACATTGTGCATGCTCTGTTGCCTGTGTCTATGTGCCTGTGGTTCTGCCAGTGTGATCATGTGATGTATCTGACCCCAGGAATGTGTCAATAAAGTTTCCGCTACCTGGGACAATGAATTCACGGTGTTCTTATTTCAATTTCCAGGAGTGTATCATAACAGGTGGAGGGCTGTGTGTCAAATGTTTGCCCTTTGTGTGCCAAGTGGAAACCATGAACCAGCATTTGGTAGCTGTAACCTTCACTCTATACACACGAAGCATATGTAGTCAGACGCATGTATTCTCTGGTTATGATAATGTTTATCCAGTCTATCTAGCTGTTGTAGCTCTGCCTTATCGATAAATGTCAACGGCCTTGCCGCAGCGGTAACACTGGTTCTCGTCAGACCACCAGAGTTAAGCGCTGTCGGGCTTCACTAACACTTGGGTGCGTGACCGTCCACGTCTACCGAGCGCTGTTGGTAAAGTGGGGTGCACTCAGCTGTTGTGAGCTACTTTATTGAAAAGTAGCGGATCCGGTCACGAAAACTGACAACGGCCGGGAGAGGGGTGTACTGATTACACGCTCCACCATATCCTCATCCAGAGATGCCCGTCGCCCGAGGATGACAAGGCGGTCGTTCGGTACCGTTAGGCCTTCTGTGTCTTGTTCGGACGGAGTTTAGTTATCGGTAAACGCAGAACTTATTATTGTCTCGACAAAGTTTACACACTTTCCAGTTATGCTTTTCCTGTTGAATGCACAGCGGTCTGCGGTTTCGATGAAGCGCGATGAAATTTTAAAAATCGATATATTAATGTTTTGATCCAACTGTAGGAAACTGTTTTGTTGTTTCTGTAGCAAGACGTGTTCTGTTAAGGCAGTTCTAAGAAGTACCATTCCATCGGAGACCTGGACGGTGATAAGAAGAGACAAGAGTAGAATCTAAACTAGCGAAACGAAATTCCTAAGAAGTATGCTAGGGAAAACGAGGAGAGGCAGATTGAAAAATGAAGATGTTAGGAAGGGAAGTGGACGAGAAAAGATGAATGACAGAACTGAGGAGCGTAGGTTAAAATATTTTGGATATGTAAAGAGAATGGAGAATACCAAAACAAATTATGGAAACCAAGTTTGAGGGCAAGAGGACAAGAAGGGAGCCAGAACAAGATGGATTGACTCAATCAAGACCAGTTTAAGAAGAAAAAATCTGGACTGGCAAAATACGTCTATAGAAGAATGGTGGAAAGACAGAGGAAAGTGGAAAAGTAACATAAATGTCCCGTAGTGCTTTTCCGTATGAACGATACATCACATGCATCTGCATCTACATTCTGCAATCCACTGTGGAGCGCGCGGTAGAGGGTACTTCCCATTGTACCACTCATTAGGGTTCCTTCCCTTTGATTTACGTGTGCAGCGTGGGAAGAGCGACTGCTTAAGTGCCTCCGCGCAGTCTCTTACTGTCGAAATCTTGTCGTCGGGATCCCAGCGGGAGCGATCGGTACGGGTCTGTAGTCTGTTTTGGATTCCTCAGTTAATACTGGTTCTTAAAAGTTTATAAATAAGCTTTCGCAGTATAGGAGGTCTCTTCCTCCAAGGAAGGAAGACTAGTGTTTAACGTCCCATAGACAACATGTTCATTAGAGACAGAGTAGAAGGTCGGATTGTTTCAAGAATGCTATCTTAAAGCAACCAACCCAGCGCTCGTCTTAAGCAATTTAGGGAAATCACGGAGCCGGACGGAGCGGCCGTGCGGTTCTAGGCGCTGCAGTCTTGTAGAACACCATACTAGGAAAAATACATTCAAGAGTTAAGTAACCTACGTTTTTTAACAGATATGTCATTTTAGTGTAAGACAGCGAGTGTGGACTTACAGGACAACTTCTTGCACGTCGGCTAGAATTTTAACAATATCCGGTTTGAAGGGGCATGACATGGAATGATTGTAAAGGCTTTGTCATAGATAAAGTAGGTTGCCGACATCGCGTGGTCGATAGAATATTGGAAAGATGCAATAAATCTACAAAAGAACTCGTGCGATTCACCTGTCACTATTATTTAAGCGTGTGGGACCTATACCCAATAAGACAAACAGGGGATATTTAGTGTATACAAAGAAGGGCAGCACAAATGGTCACACATTTAGTTGACTTACTGGAGAGCGTCAAGGGCGATTCTGGGAAACCTGAACTAACAGATGCTTAAAAGTAGACACCAACGGGAGAGGTGGCGCAGCAGCCGTTAGCTCACTGGACTCGCTTTCTGGTGGACGACAGTTCGAATCCCCACGTTGCAATTCAGATTTAGGTTTTCCGTGATTTCAAAAAAATGGCTCTGAGCACTATGCGACTTAACTTCTGGGGTCATCATTCGCCTAGAACTTAGAACTACTAGCGGTCGCACGGTTCCAGACTGAAGCGCCTAGAACCGCTCGGCCACACTGGCCGGCCGAGTGAAACTAACCATCAGATGGTATTAATATTACCAAACCTTGCTCGCTGGTAAGAGGCCAAATATGTTAGGTAAACATACGTGTTTTTATATCGTATGCAGATGCATAACATTTATTTGTCGTTTGTTGTGCGGCGAAATCCATCAGAACTAAAAGTATGTGGCTAACGACATTGCCTTACGTTCACAGATATGCTGATGCGGCACAGATATGCATAAGTCAAAATGTTGTTTACGTATCGTTGAGAAAGTTATTTGCTACCCTGTCCAGGATTTAAATATATGTTGCTATATCAACCGTGATCTGTCCGATTTTCCCTATGCTGCTTATTAAACTCGTAGGTACTGTTTTCACTTTTACTAACGTGTTCTTTGCATCTTGCAGTAAAGTTACATCCTGTTTGTTGTATACTGTAATACGTAAGTCTGCTCAGAATAGAGCAGAGTAGGGCATATACATATCTGTGACGTATCAACATGTTTATGAGAGTAATAAGCTATCGTGAACCACATTCTTGTTCCGACGGTCCTCGCTACACACCACATTGTAAATAATTCTGACTCAACTCTTAATAATAACACACGTGTGCACTGGACAGCATATGACAATGACACTGACGTTTCACCAACGTTAACATACACACGATCATTTTAAAGCCTGTTAGCAATATTTTAATATTACTGTTTACATTGGTGTGATTCAGAAGTTAAGTGGATAAGTGCCAGTGCACACAACGGAAGGTGCGCGGTCGATTCCTGATTAGGTCCTAGGATTTTTATTTGTCGCTACTTATTTCCACTCTGCCAAAAAAAAATGGTTCAAATGGCTCTGAGCACTATGGGACTTAACTTCTGAGGTCATCATTCCCATATAATTTAGAACTACTTAAACCTAACTAACTTCAGGACATCACACACATCCATGCCCGAGGCAGGATTCGAACCTGCGACCGTAGCGGTCGCGCAGTTTCAGACTGAAACGCCTAGAGCCGCTCGGCCACACTGGCCGGCTCCTCTCTGACAACAACAGTAATCTGTATACAGCGTGGAAAAGATGACTGCTTATAACGTACCACACTTGTGTAGATGATGTCGAGACGACAAATTGGTATTGTGGTCTATCAAGCCGGGAAACAGCCTCAAATTGGACTACAAAAGCCTCCTAAGCTAGGGCCTACAGCGCATGTCCGCCACTCGAGATTTTGGCTGAAATTGTCCCTGAATGTTAACAATACCTTTTCTTGGACGTACAAAATATAAAATTGACCTTTCTGTAAATTTTACCTGAAAATTTTGTGAGCTATAACAGCATAAAATTAACAATTAAATCATTTTGTTTGTCTCATTCTACGAACGTAAACTGAGGTGGCAAAGTCATGGGATAGCGATATGCACATATACAGATGGCGGTAGTATCGCTTAGACAAGGTATAAAGGAGCAGTGCATTGGCGACGCTGTCGTTTCTACTCGGGTGATTCATGTCAAAATGTTTCCGACGCGATTGCGGCCGCACGACGGGAATTAACAGACTTTGAACGTGGAATGACAGTTGGAGTTAGACATATGCGACATTCCACTTCGGAAACCGTTAGGGGGTTCAATATTCTGAGATACAAAGTGTCAAGAGTGTGCCGAGAATATCAAATTTCAGGCGTTACCTCTCACCACATACAACACAGTGGCCGACGGCCTTCACTTAACGACCGAGAGGAGCGGCGTTTGCGTAGAATTGTCTGTGCTAACAGACAAGCAGCACTGCGTGAAATAACGGCAGAAATCAAAGTGGGACGTATAAAGAACGTATCCGTTAGGATAGAGCGGTGAAATTTGGTGTTACTGGGCTATGGCAGCAGACGACCGACGCTAGTGCCTTTGCTAACAGTACATCATCGCCTTCAGAGCCTCACCTGGTCTCTTAACCATATCGGTTGGACCCTAGACGACTGGAAAACCGTGACCTGGTCAGATGAGTTCCGATTTCAGTGGTAAGAGCTGATGGCAGGAATGGAGTGTGACGCAGACCCCTCGAAGTCATGGACCTAAGTTGTCAACAAGGCAGTGTGCAAGCTGGTGGTGGCTCCATAATGGTGTGGGCTGTGTTTACATGGAAATGAACCGATCATCGACTGGAAATGGTTCAAAAATGGTTCAAATGGCTCGGAGCACTATAGGACTTAACATCTGAGGTCATCGGTCCCCTAGAACTTAGAACTACTTAAACCTAACTAACCTAAGGACATCACACACATCCATGTCCGAGGCAGGATTAGAACCTGCAACCGTAGCGGTCGCGTGGTTCCGGACTGAAGCGCCTAGAACCGCTCGGCCACACCGGCCGGCGACTGGAAATGGTTATGTTAGGCTTTTCCAAAAAACGATGGAATTTTTATGGATGACAATGCGCCAGGTCACGGGGCTACAGTTGTTCGCGATTGGTTTGAAGAACATTCTGGACAATTCGCGCGAATGTTTTGGCCACCCAGATCGCCCGACATCAGTCCCATCAAAGATTTATGGGACGTAATCGAAAGGTCAGTTCCTGCACAAAATCTTGCACCGGCTAACACTTTCGCAATTATGGACGGCTACGGAGACAGCATGGCGCAATATCTCCGCAGGGGACTTCCAACAATGTGTTGAGTCTTTACCACGTTGAGTTGCTGCACTATGCCAGGCACGTTCGACTCGATGTTAGGAGGTATCGGACAACTTTTGTGACCCCAGTGTATTGTCCTTGAAAGAGTTAAGTTTAGATCAAAGTGCAAACGAAATTAGTTTTTGCATAACGTTCAAAAACGTGCTTTTTTTCAACCAGCCTGTGGATGAGGACAGCTCTAGCTTTTACTGATGATGGTGTACTATCTGAAGACTGATCTGATGCAACTGTCCACGATAGTCTATCCTGTGCAAATCTCTTCGTCTTTGCATAACTATTTCAACCCACATCCTCCAAAATTTGCTTACTGTAATCAAGCCTTAATCTCCCTCCGTAATTTTTACCCCCTGCCTTTCTCCATAACCAAAATAACTTGTCTTTTCATTCCTCATACTGCGTTCTGTCAACTTGTCCCTCACTTTAGTCTGTTGGGCCATAGACTTCTTTTCTCTTGTTCGATCCATCATATTTTCATTAATTATTTCAAAAGCCTCTGTTCTTTTTTTGTCTGCATTGTTTGCCATCCACATTTCACTGCCATATAAGGCGACGCAGCAGAAAAATGCTTCCACAAAATATTTCCTACCGTTTAAATTTACACTACTGTCCTTTAAAATTGCTACACCAAGAAGAAATGCAGATGATAAACGGGTATTCATTGAACAAATATATTATACTAGAACTGACATGTGATTACATTTTCACGCAATTTGGGTACATAGATCGTGAGAAATCAGTACCCAAAACAACCACCTCTGGCCGTAATAACGGCCTCGATACGCCTGGGCATTGAGTCAAACAGAGCTAGGATGGCGTGTATTGGTACAGCTGCTCACGCAGCTTCAACAAGGTACCACAGTACATCAAGAATAGTGACTGGCGTATTGTGACGAGCCAGTTGCTCGGCCACCATTGATCAGACGTTTTCAGTTGGTGAGAGATCTGGAGAATGTGCTGGCCAGGGAGCAGTCGAACATTTTCTGTATTCAGAAAGGCCCGTACCGGATCTGCAACATGCGGTCGTGCATTGTCCTGCTGAAATGTAGGGTTTCGCAGGGATCGAATGAAGGGTAGACCCACGGGTCGTAACACATCTGAATATAACGTCCACTGTTCAAAATGCCGTCAATGTGAACAAGAGGTGACCGAGACGTGTAACCAATGGCACCCCATACCATCACGATGGGTGATACGACAGTATGGCGATGACGAATACACGCTTCCAATGTGCGTTTACCGCGATGTCGCCAAACACGGATGCGACCATCATGATGCTGTAAACAGAACCTGGATTCATCCGAAAAAATGACGTTATGCCATGTGGGCACCCAGGTTCGTCGATGAGTATACCATCGCAGGCGCTCCTGTCTGTGATGCAGCGTCAAGGGTAACCGCAGCCATGGTCTCCGAGCTGATACTCCATGCTGCTGCAAACGTCGTCGAACTGTTCGCGCAGATGATTGTTGTCTTGCAAACGTCCCCATCTGTTGACTCAGGGATTTAGACGTGGCTGCACGATCCGTTACAGCCATGCGGATAAGATGCTTGTCATCTCGACTGCTAGTGATAAGAGGCCGTTAGGATCCAGCATGGCGATCCGTATTATCCTCCTGAACCCACCGATTCCATATTCTGCTAACAGTCATTGGATCTCGACCAACGCGAGCAGCAATGTCGCGATACGATGGACCGCAATCGCGATAGGCTACAATTCGACCTTTATCAAAGTCGGAAACGTGATGGTACGCATTTCTCCTCCTTACACGAGGCATCACAACAACGTTTCACCAGGAAACGCCGGTCAACTGCTGTTCGTGTATGAGAAATCGGTTGGAAACTTTCCTCATGTCAGTGCGTTGTAGGCGTCGCCAACCTTCTGTGAATGCTCTGAAAAGCTAATCAGTTGCGTATCACAGCATCTTCTTCCTGTCGGTTAAATTTCGCGTCTGTAGCACATCATCTTCGTGGTGTAGCAATTTTAACGGTCAGTAGTGTATGCGCAGTCCAGTGACATTAATGTGACCACCGCCTGTGTTCGACGCCAACGTGCAACACCCACTCACAGACGGCGGGTTGCAGCACTAGCAGTGGAGGGCATATGCAACGTGCCGGAGGGGGGGAAGGGGGGGCAGGGGATGAGGGTTATGGGGAATGCATTGCAGTCGTTGACGTAGTACAGAAACGGAGCGATTTATCTGACGTCCAAAGTGCCATGATCATTGGCTTTCGGGCCAAGAGCGGAATCATTTCAGTAACGGCTAAGTTTCTAAGGTTCTTGCGTACCGTTGTGATTAAAGTATACCGTGCTTATAAAAACAGCGCTAACCAAAACCGGCGCCTAGGCAACTGTGGTACACGACGGGCCACAGATGACACGGCTGAACGACGGCTGCAGAGATGTGTACGGAGGCATAGACGTGAACTGTTGAGCAACTGTCGACCGAGATGAACCAAGGGGCTGTCAACAGGGTCTCCTCAACGACCGTTTACCGAACGTTACTGCGTATAGGCCTCCGCAGCAGACGCCTCATTCATGCATCCATGCTGACTGCTGTTCATCGGCGACGAAGGCTGGAATCTGCACGCCAGTACAGCAACTGGATGTCCACTGCGTAGCGACAGGTGGCCTTTACAGATAAATCATTTATGCTCTATTAAGCGAATGGTCGTTGGCGCATACGGCATGAAACGTCTGAAAGTAAACACCCTGCACGCGTTATGGTCTGGAGAATGTTTTTGTGGCATTCTCTGGGTGATACGGTCATTGTGGAAGGAACGGTGGATCAACATAAATGTGGATCTGTTCTTGAGGACCACTTCCACCCCTAAATGCAGTTTCTTCTTCCTCGGCACGCTGGCATCTACCAGCAGGAGCACTATGGGACTCAACTTCTGAGGTCATCAGTCCCCTAGAACTTAGAACTACTTAAACCAAACTAACCTAAGGACATCACACACATCCATGCCCGAGGCAGGATTCGAACCTGCAACCGTAGCGGTCGCGCGGTTCCAGACTGAAGCGCCTAGAGCCGCTCGGCCACACCGGGCGGCAAAATGCACTATTAAAACTAACACAATACTATAGTGTTTCCCATCACTATAACTTTTTCTGTTATCAATAAAGACTATCTGTGGGAAAACAAATCCATGTCTTTACACATCCTGATTAGAATTTTAGTGACTCATCAAAAACACACGGTAAGTGCTTGGATGGTTCCCCCAGTATGCCGCGGCGGTAGATTTGGGGACACGAATTCCGCAGCTCAGAAAATGTCGATGAAGGATCCACTTCATCTATTCCAATTCCGCAAATTTCCGTTCAGATAAGAGTAAAAGTGTGCGTTTCTCGCCTGAGATGTGCGCCTGACAATGTAACTACAAGCTGGTGGCAAAGACGTGTGTAGTGTTGACTCTAGTAGTTCCGAGAAAGTAAATTACTGACTAGTGCTTTTAGGTATTTGGGATAGTGATAGCGGAGCTGGAGAACAGTGTATAAGTAAGGTATGCTGGAACGAGCCAAACACGCCTACTTCATAAAAACTTTACTTTAATATATTACATGTAAGTTAAATCTACTGGTAACATCGTTGGAAATGCTCGAACAAGAAGAAATATAGTGCCAAAAGTTTTAGAATAGAAAGTGATAACTTTTTGTCTATGTTTCGCTTCTCTCTAATTTATTTGAAACAATAAGTAGTAGGAGATGTGTTTTGTTATCTAATGCTCATCGTGCCAGAAGATTCATTACTCGCACAGTTCACTGTGTGGCTCATAGAAACCATTATTAACGAGAAAATGCTTCACACTCCCCTCTCCAGTCGGCAAAATAATTTCGGCTCTGGTTCCTACCGAAAACTGGCAAGGAAACCAAAGAAATCCAAGTATTCATCCTCAACAAACCTGTGCAATGGTAAAATAGTGAAATAGACAGATTGCATTTTTAAGAGTGTTTCGTACAAAACTTGAAGGTTAATCCCAGCTTCTAAATAAAAGCACTCTCAATTGCATCTCGTTATTATATAATTCTTTTTCCTCGAAAGACTTTTCTGTCATCCTTTTGTCATTTAGTGTATTTAAAATGATAATTTGAAACACTACTAGCTCTTTACTCACACGAAGTGTTGAGTGCTGCTGATAAGGGATATCAGGTTGATTTCGTGTTTCTAGATTTCCTGAAGGCTTTTGACACTGTACCACACAAGCAGCTTGTAGTGAAATTTCGTGCTTATGGAATATCGTCTCAGTTAAGTGACTGGATTTGTGGTTTCCTGTCGGAGAGGTCACAGTGCATAGCAATTGACGGAAAATTTGGAAATTTGTGGTAAGATCTTATGGGACCAAACTGCTGAGGTCATCGGTCCCTAAGCTTACACACTACTTAATCTAACTTCAGCTAACTTACGGTAAGGACGACATACCTACCCATGCCCGAGGAAGGACTAGAACCTCCGGGAGGAGGGGGGGGGGGGGGGGGGGGGGGGAGCCGCGCGGACCGTGACAAGGCGGAAAATCATCGAGTAAAACAGAGTGATTCCTGGTGTTCCCGAATGTAGTGTTACAGGCAGTCTGCTGTGTCTTATCTGTATAAATGATTTAGGAGACAATCTGAGTAGCCATCTTAGGTTGCTTGAAGATGATGCTGTCGTTTATCGTCTAGTAAAGTCATCAGAAGATCAAAACACATTGCAAAACGATTTAGAAAAGATATTTGTATCGTGCGAAAACTGGCAATTGACTCCAAATAATGAAAAGTCTGAGGTCATGCACATCAGTGCTAAAAGGAATCCATTAAACTCGGTTACACAATAAATCTATCAAATCTAAAGATCGCAAATGAACTAAATACCTAGGAATTACAATTACGAACAGCCGTCCGGGGTGGCCGAGCGGTTCTAGGCGCTAAAGTCTCGAACCGCGCGACCGCTACGGTCGCAGGTTCGAATCCTGCCTCGGGCATGGATGTGTGTGATGTCCTTAGGTTAGCTAGGTTTAAGTAGTTCTAAGTTCTAGGGGACTGATGACCTCAGATGTTAAGTCCCATAGAGCTCAGAGCCATTACAATTACGAACAACTTCAATTGGAAATAACACATAGAAAATTTTGTGTGGAAGGCGATCCGAAGACTGTGTTTTATTGGCAGAACACTTGGAAAATGTAACAGATCTGCTAAAGAGACTGCCAATCGTAGGCTTGTCTACTCTCTTTTGGAGTACTGCTGCGCGGTCTGGGAGCCTTACCAGATGGGGTTAACGAAGTACATCGAGAAAGTTCAAAGGAGAGTAGCAGGTTTTGTATTATCGCGAAATAGGAAAGTTTCACTGACATGGTACCAGGTTTGGGGTGGACAACATTAAAAGAAAGGCGTTTCTCGTTGCGGCGGAATCTTCTCAAGAAATTTTAATCACCAATTTTCTCCTCCGAATGCGAAAATATTTTGTTGACGCCGGCCCACATAGGGAAAAGCCATCAAGATAATAAAATAAAGGAAATCAGAGCTCTAACGGAAAGACTTGGACAGGATTTGTGATTGGTGTAAAGAATGGCAGCCAACTATAAATATAAATAAATGTAAATTAATGCAGATGAATAGGAAAAAGAATCATGTAATGTTTGAATACTCCATTAGTAGTGTAGCGCTTGACACAGTCACGTCGATTAAATATTTGGGCGTAACATTGCACAGCGATATGAAGTGGGACAAGCATGTAATGGCAGTTGTGGGGAAGGCGGATAGTCGTCTTCGGTTCATTGGTAGAATTTTGGGAAGATGTGGTTCATCTGTAAAAGAGACCGCTTATAAAACACTAATACGACCTATTCTTGAGTAATGGTCGAGCGTTTGGGATCCCTATCAGGTCGGATTGAGGGAGGACATAGAAGCAATTCAGAGGCGGGCTGCTAGATTTGTTACTGGTAGGTTTGATCATCACGCGAGTGTTACGGAAATGCTTCAGGAACTCGGGTGGGAGTCTCTAGAGGAAAGGAGGCGTTCTTTTCGTGAATCGCTACTGAGGAAATTTAGAGAACCAGCATTTGAGGCTGACTGCAGTACAATTTTACTGCCGCCAACTTATATTTCGCGGAAAGACCACAAAGATAAGATAAGAGAGATTAGGGTTCGTACAGAGGCATATAGGCAGTCATTTTTCCCTCGTTCGGTTTGGGAGTGGAACAGGGAGAGAAGACGCTTGTTGTGATACGAGGTACCCTCCGCCACGCACCGTATGGTGGATTGCAGAGTATATATGATGATGTAGAAGATAAAGGTGTTCGTTTTTTCCTCGCGCTGTTAGAGATTGGAATAACAAAGAATTATTGTGAAGGTGGTTCGATGAATCCTCTGCCAGGCACTTAAATGTAAATTGAAGTGTATCCATGTAGATGTGGGTAATTTATCTTTTGTAAATTTTATGATGAATATGTGCAGTAATCATTAACATAACTTAGCTGGACTCCTGCAATATGACTTACCGATGTGTTGCGGGGAGCAAATTGCTGCTGGTTCCGGAGTTGGTGTGCTAGCGGTAACGGCAGTTCTGACAAGTTGCAGAGTTCGTGTGTTGAGCGGGTAGAAGTTACAGAGATCGTGTAAGCCGCCAGATTCATTCTATTTTCTTCTGCGACGAAGTTAGCGCTCCGTCACTAATGCCCTCTGTGGGATGGGACGAACACTGTGACCTAACTTTCGAGCTGGCGTCATTTCGAAATCTGAAATGTCTTGTGTAACACGGCGAGATTTTCGATTCCTCCCGTTAACACAGCGGATAATGATGGCGTTCTCCCGTTTTGTGGATTTCGCCAGCGACCGTTAGCGCCGGCCAGAAGCGTGTCGAATGCAGCGCTGCCTCCGTACCCCCCACAATGGCGCCCGATACCTGTGGCGCGCATTCCTTTGTACACATTCAGCGCGCTGTGTAACCCTTCTGTACGGCTTATTCTGAACGCCGGTTCATTGATGTGGCATCATTAATCATACGGCGTGACTGCCGCTGTCCTTCAAAATATGTCGAAAATGATCATCAATTCACATCCGTCTTTCGCCTCGCTCGGATTGCTCCTTTATGGCGGCAGCGAAGCGAAGGGTGTGCGGGGGAACGCCACGGAGGAGGAGGAGTTCTGTTCCTTTTAAAAAATGTCCGCGTGAAAACACGAGGCGAGCATCCTGAATTATTCGCAGGCTGCGGCGGTTTCGCAAGCTGCTGTTGTGGTCGTGGCTTTAGGCGGTTGTTTACGGCGCATAATCAACGAAAGAAACGTAAAAAATTAGGTTACTTTTCAGGTAAGTTGAGCAACAACTTACCATTGTAACTATCGCATTTTGCGCAGCTTGAAAGGAAAATTTGTTCGTCAAAAACAACACATTCACACTCCCAAGTTAACATTTCTATCTTCATTTGCCAAAAGAATTCTTATCAGCAGTAAATATAAGTTACTTCCTCTGTACTACAGAGATGGTAACACAGAAACTTGTACTACAACGAGTATCAGGCGAATAAGACAGCCAACCAGTTGCAATAAATGGTGGTTTTCAATTAACCTTAACCATGGTTTCAACGGATTTAAAATCGTCTTCCTCAGAAGGACAAGAAACTTGCATACAATGCGACAAAATAAATTACAATCAGAACGTCATGGACCAATACCACGTGTCATACAGAAAATAAAACCTACAAATAGTTCACGGCCGTGCGGTGTGGCCTAGCGGTTCTAGACGCTTCAGTCTGGAACCGCGCGACTGCTACGGTCGCAGGTTCGAATCCTGCCTCGGGCATGGATGTGTGTGACGTCCTTAGGTTAGTTACGTTTAAGTAGTTCTAAGTTCTAGGTGACTGATGACCTCCGATGTTAAGTCCCATAGTGCTCAGAGCCATTTTGAACTAGTTCAGCCGCGCGGGATTAGCCGAGGGGTCTGAGGCGCTGCAGTCATGGACTGTGCGGCTGAGCCCGGCGGAGGTTCGAGTCCTCCCTTGGGCATGGGTGTGTGTGTTTGTCCTTAGGATAATTTAGGTTAAGTAGTGTATAAGCTTAGGGACTGATGACCTTAGCAGTTAAGTCCCATAAGATTTCACACACATTTGAAAATTTTTTGAACTAGTTCACGCATGTCACAAACAACATGATATATACCAACATAGGACAAGTAGTACTTCACAAACTTCACATTGGCAAACAGCCAGTTAGTAAAGCGATCTAACATCTCCACGAGAAATGTGTCGGTAACGATTTGTACATCCATTTGTAAAAGTTAAGGCCCCTAAACTCAAGGGCTGGTCACATCAGTTAAATCACTCATATAAAATGCCAGTCCATGTTAAGAGCTACATGCTGACTGAGGGAGAGTGGAGACTGTGGATCCAATAAGCGAAAGCACATTGAAATTACTAACAGAATTAGAGAAATATGCCATGCGAAACAACGAGTGTAGAATAAAATGTTGAAAGAGACCAATCCAAAAAATATACTATCTTACATTAAGACCCTTATAGGACCATCAGTACATTATGGTACAAAAATAATTATGTGTGTGCATACGTACGTTGTTACTAGCATAATGATAGTAAACAGATTAATATGACCTCCAGTACATCATCGCACGGAAAGTAAAGACTCCAGTTCATAAGCACGCTATTAAACATAATGACAATAAAAGGCAAAAATTCATGGGTCCCAGTATGGTGACAAACGTAACAAGAGTGGGTTGCATCAATACAACACATAAACTGACAAAGAAACTGTATGCACAAAAATTGTATAATAGAATTTTGAGGAACTGAACCACTCTAAAAGGCTACTGGCAGTCGTATGAAGACTTTTTTTGCGAACAGCATGGTTTTAAAACCCTCGAAAAATTGTCTACAGGCGAGCTGCAGCTGATCGTTCTGTAAAGTTACATCTTTGCGCTCTAGATGTTTATAGATCTCTAATTCGTCCCAAAGGGCCATCCTACGCCCTTTGACTTTTCTGTGAAGAATAACTGTATCTTCGGAGTATGTTGGCAATCAGTAGATGTTCAGCAAACGTAGAGTTCTGTACGTTTACTCCTTTCTTTCCTAGCAGATCTTTATATCTTGTCCTCACAGCTCTGCATGTTGGACCAATGCAATAGCGTGGGAAATTGTTGCCGGTTAATCTATAGATACCTGTATTGGAAAACGAGTCGCCAGTATTTTCACTGTATGAAAAAGTCTTCTCTGCAATCTATTGTCTGTAGAGAAAGAGACATTACACTTAAAACTTATTCACTAGAAGACTTTTTTGGGCCTCAACTTTTACAAATGGATGTACGTATTGTTGCCGACACATTTCATGTGGAGGAGATGTTAGATCGCTTTACTAACTGACTGACTGCTAATGTGAAGTTTGCAAGTACTACTTATTCTATGTTGGTCTATATCATGTTGTTTGTGACATGACTACACTTGTTTCTAGTTTCTGTATGATATGTAATATTGGTCCATGATGTTTTGATTATAATTTATGTTGTCGCATCATATACAGGTTTTTTGTCCTTCTGAAGAAGACGAGTTTAAATCCGTTGAAACGACGATTAAGGTTAACTGAAAACTATCATTTATTGCAATTGGTTGGCTGTCTTATTCATCTGCTATTTTGTACCCGTTGCCCGAGTGCAGCCATGTTAAAAATATTGAACTACAGTGAGTATGATACCTTGTGATGTGCACCTTCAGTCATGCCGGAATCTCAGTAACCTGCGGTATCAAGCAGACTGTCGTTCTCAGTTGTATGAACCATTTGTAAAGATTGAAATTGAGCTACCAGGAAGACAAAATGGCAAGCGCCAAAACTAGAGTTGGAACATATAGAGGATTAAAGTTTGCAACTGATACACAAATCTGAATAATTTTATTCTAACATCCATTTTGTTCTGGATGGATTTTAACATCTATATTCCTTCACACAGGCATAAAAAAAAGAAAGACATTACTGTAGGGGAGATACCATTATGCCAGTCAAATCAATTACGCCGGCGTGGATAAATAGCTGAGAACATTTAAACAGAGTTACTAGAAGACTTAACTGTATAGGTCGTTGCTTCTCATCACTGCTATCACAGACGTGTCCATTGTGCAAACATGTTGGTTTTAGTAACAAGAACGATCAATGATGAACAGGTGGAATGTAATCTAAGAGGTAATGTGAGAGACTTTCTTCTTTTCAACGTGTCGGAGTCCGACTTACTTTAATCGAAGAGTAAAAACTGGGTTTCGCCTCCCACGTTTCCTGAAACTTACTTTGCGCCAGATGTCATAACATACAGTCTCGCTGATGAATAAAGATGATGGCTATTCAGAAGTCACCTTCCTTCCACCTTCATACATTCCTTAGTTTGGCAGCCAGATACATTCTGAACATCAGAGTAACAAGAATGAGATTTTCACTCGGCAGCGGAGTGTGCGTTGATATGAAATTTCCTGGCAGATTAAAACTGTGTGCCAGACCGAGACTCGAACTCGGGACCTTTGCCTTTCGCGGGCAAGTGCTCTACCAGCTGAGCTACCCAAGCACGACTCACGACCCGTCATCACAGCTTTACTTCTGTCAGTACCTCGTCTCCTACCTTCCTAAGGTCCCGAGTTCGAGTCTCGGTCCGGCACACAGTTTTAATCTGCCAGGAAGTTTCATCAGAGTAACAAATTTCCCTGATTGTTTGAAGGTTTGTCTCACATCAGTTCCAACTACTTTCTCAAAAAATTTAAGAGAACAGTGCCAGTTATTCCCTTCAGCCCTTTTATCTACACTCTTTCCAGAACTAGATACATATTCTTCGCTTGTATTACCCTTCTGTGCATAAACTTATGTTTTGGGGAGCATCTAAATGTTTTCCGCGCAGATCCCTTCTTCTGTTCTTCTGCTCAGTCATGTTAGGTATCTGAGACACTGACAGACTGCTCGATATTACGGCTGTTTCGATATCCATCGCAGATTACCTGAATAGCAACGAAGTTTTTAGCATTATTAATACTTGTATGAATATAAATGAACAAAAATGTATATAAACACCATCAAGCCTTCAACAGCACCCATTCAGTAATAACTTCATATTTCAAGCCTTTCAGGAACATAATTATATGTACATGCACTTACCATTATGTTCTTGAAAGTTACTAAGAAAACATATTTGAAAATTTACATACCTCTGTGACATCTGAGTCATTGGGAATGTACTCAGGATCCCATGAGGCATCGCCCTGAGTTCTGTTGAGTGAAATTAGAACTTTTTCCTGCCGTATTATATTCTGCTGCTCATTGGCAGCGCCGATTACATTATAGCCGGCCGGAGTGGCCGAGCGGTTCTAGGCGCTACAGTCTGGAACCGCGCGACCGCTACGGTCGCAGGTTCGAATCCTGCCTCGGGCTTGGATGTGTGTGATGTACTTAGGTTAGTTAGGCTTAAGTAGTTCAAGGGGAGGACGACGGTTCAATCCCGCGTCCGGCCATCCTGATTTAGGTTTTCCGTGGTTTCCCTAAATCACTCCAGGCAAATGCCGGGATGGTTCCTCTGAAAAGGCACGGCCGACTTCCTTCCCCATCCTTCCCTAATCCGATGAGACCGATGACCACGCTGTCTGGTCTCCTTCCCCAAACAACCAACCCAAACCAAGTTCTAGGGGACTGATGCCCTCAGAAGTTAAGTCCCATAGTGCTCAGAGCCATTTGAACCAATTTTTGATTACATTATAACCAAAACCTCACGGCATTTGCGCTTACCACCGTGTTTCCCAGAGCTGCTCAGTTGTTAGTCACAGGCAGCCTCTCAGTCACCTGTTTTGCTGGTGTTGTTCCCATTTTCACGGTCCGTATATGACAGGCACTCGCCCGTACTGGAGTCAGTATTTATAATAAAAAGAAGTTACACATTTGTGACCGACAAAGTAATTTTTATTGAATGCTGCACTACACTTCAAAGTGAAAGAGAAACATTACACAAGTTTTGAATGAGGTCACTAAGTCTCTGTAAGCGACGGACGAAACGTTCTACCAATGGTTCAGTTCTTGGACTAAGGTCACGAAACCATTCGAGAACCTCAATGTGAACGTCCTCAGCGTTGGAAAATCTGTTTTCTTCAGATTTTATTTCAGTTTTCCGGAAAATCTGTGATTGTTACGAATCAGTTTCTCGATTGTCTGGACATTGTTGTTTCTACAATATTGCAGTGTCTGTGTTGTTCCAAATTGCGACGTAAAGTTCCTTTGGATATGCATGCCGAAGGAACTTTACATCGTAATTCGGAACAACACAGGCACTGTAATATCGTATTTATCCGCCGACACCGGTCAAGCTACTTTCAAGTAACATGTCTTCCCTGTACGGGAAAATACATAATGGATGTAAGAGTACGGGATGTTGACACATGGTTGACGACATATGGAAGTTGGTCTGGCCGTCAGTAGTGCAGGGATAGCCAAATGGTAAGGGGCGTTAAGCGGGAAATCGATTTCCAGTCCGGCACAAGTTTGCATTGTCGTCATTTCATTATACAGGTGATGATACTCCATATTCGCGATTGCCGATACATTTTATGTATTGTTGTTTCTGGTCGACGTCAATGTCATTCCTTTCCGATCAGCGTCTCCCACGTTTGTGCGGCCTTGGACAAATTGTTGGCACCACTTCACTACGGCTGGATGCTACACTGTGTCTGATCCGTGTACAGTATGTGATCAAACGTATCCGAACACCTGGCTGAAAATGACTTACAAGTTCATGGCGCCCTTCATCGGTAATGCTGGAATTCAATATGGTGTTGGCCCACCCTTAGCCTTGATGACAGCTTCCACTCCCGCAGGCATAGGATCAATCAGCTGCTGGAAGGTTTCTTGGGGAATGGTAGCCCATTCTTCACGGAGTGCTGCACTGAGGAGAGGTATGGCTGTCGTACGGTGAGGCCTGGCCCGAAGTCGGCGTTCCAGAACATCCCAAAGGTGTTCTATAGGATTCAGGTCAGGACTCTGTGCAGGCCAGGGATGTTATTGATGTGTAACCACAACACCGTGCATTATGAACAGGTGCTTGACCGTGCTGAATGATGCAGTCGCCAACAGCGCTCGCCATCCAAGTGCTAGCCAAGCCCGTCGGCGCGGTTATCTGATGATACCCGGTGTTACCACTGCGGCAAGGCCGTGTGATTGTAGCCAATGAATATGAAATGGGAATCGGCGGGACATGTAGGTATGGGAAGAAAGCTGGATGTACCAAGAAAATGCGTTGCTGGATTGAAAGAAATCAGAGAGATTGGTAAGACAACTTCATAAAAGGTGGATAGGTGACAGAAAACGTGCAAAAGCAGTGTCATGCGTACAGCTGAAAGCCTACAGGGATAAATCGGGAGGAGGCTTTTATCGAGTAAGGCGTGCCAAGCGGCTGACGATGATGGGGAACACAAATGTGAACTAAACTTGTAGTGGACTGTAACTGGAAATAATTCTCACGTGATTAACGTCCTTCTCCAAAGGGCAGTTTCATGTTTGGTAACACTTTCGCAACAGAATGATTCATGGACATATGACAGCAGGTATGGTAATGAAAATCAGAAGCGTGTGTTCCTTCTTTTTACAGGAGACGTTTGGAATATTTCGTCCACAAATAAGAGCCACTTGTAAAATGAAGAAAAAGAAATTCAGGCGACAAAATAACTATAATCCTATACCTACAGTACCACTGCGTTGTCTTCTTTCGGTATACGTGCGCATTACGGCCAATCCATTAACTTTGTTCAAGCATCTTAAACATCCATTAAGTCATGTGAAGGATACACTCATACTGCGTGTCATACTACATTAATTCCTGTAACTTGAAGAATAAACATGATCTCAGCCGAAAGTGACAATCGTAGCTTTGTCCTTAACACGGGAATGCTGGGATTCATTTACCTAAAAAACGAATTTTGCGCTCCTGACAAGCGTCCCTGTTCTTCGTCTTCTTTCTTGCAAGTTTAAAACGAAATACTTCTTCCACATGGGATCTCGTTTCCGAAATTGTGGTACGTCTACTTCATGGCGAATTCTTTATATGTTCAAATCCTGCGCTGTGCCGAACGAGCATCGTTTTATCGATAACTGGTTAGCACACTGGACTCGCATTCTGGAAGACGACTTTTCAAATCTGCATCCACCTATCCACATTTAGGTTTCCATGGTTTCCCTAAATCGCTCCAGGCAAATGCCGGGATGATTCCTTTGAAAGGGCACGGTCGATTTCCTTCCCCATCCCAGCTTGTGCTCCGCCTCTGATTACCTCGATGTCGAGGGGACATTAAACCCTTACCTTCCTTCCTTTTCCTTCCTTCATTTCGGCGACAGTTTCATGCAGTGAGGTTATTGCATGTGCAGCCAAACAAAATTATTGACATTTGTGGTAATCATTAGCAACATATATCAGAAGGGTTTCCTGTAATTCACTATTTCACAATATTTAGCTACGAAATATTAATACTGTCAGCCTGTCCTCCTTCATGTGACAAAATAATCGTTACAACAAACGTAATATATTTTTAAGTGCGGTCATTATTTCTTTGTTGATAGGACTAGTTAGACAAAAGCCTGTACATGGAACAATGACATTCGAATGTTACCTATTCCACACCTGTCTACGGTATTCCTATACTCCGCAAGCCACTGTACGATGCGTGGACGAGTACCAAAGTGCACTATATGCCTCTAAATTAACCTCATGGTATGCACAACCAGCTCATACATATATTTGCGTGCAGACGCAAATAATTTCGCACATTTTATGCACTTCCCTGTTACATACGCACTTACTGATAACTTGGAGGTTAACCATTGCGGCCGACATCGACAGGTAGTGTGTGACGTGTAAATATATCTCTGATTGTTGCAGCCAATAAAGAAACCATGACAGCAATTTAGTATAATCTACTTTGAAGGAATTATTAAAAAACTAGCGACCTGTCCCGACTTCTCACAGGTAGCACTAAGTATGTATTGTCGGACGACTTGTCTGGCCTAGCGGTAGTAAATTGTATACTCAAACCCTCCACGTGAATCAGTCTACATGCTAGTGAAAACCGTATCAACATCCCTAAAGTAGTTCCTGAGATTAGCCTTCACATACAGACAGATAAACGAGGTGGCGTACTTTAATGTATAATAAGCGTAGATGACATATACTGTAGTACATTAAGCTTCTAACTGTGATTTTTTTATAAAATAACGCAGACCAAGAAAACCTTAATCTTTAAGGTTGACATCCCTGTCGGAGCCACGTGTCTCCAGTCTGCAGTATTCGACCTTCTCTACGTTGATGGTTTTCTTTTGCGTTTCTTATTGTGCTTATTAAAAAAGAACGCCAATAACGCTGTACAGTCATATTTCTTACTGTGAAAGCGCTTTGAAGCATAAAAACCAGCCAGCATAAGCACATGTTGGCAGATTTCACAACTTCTAATTTCAACACGTTTCTGAAGTATAGGTTGAAACAACTGTTTCTTTGCTAATTATTGTAGAAGCGAAAGCAAGTTTTTCATCTGGCCATTCTAAACTTCCACAACGCAATAATAATTTTTTATTGTTTTGAATTTTTCTTTAGTTTTGTACTCAATACATTTCTTTACATAAGTGTATCATTAATTTTTTACTGCCTAAGAAGGTGTCTCCCAGTTCGAACTATTTTTCTTAAGGTGTAACGTCCTGGTGATTACATTTCAGGTTGAAACTAGCTGAGTTAAATAAAAAAAACCCGTTACTGTCAGGACTAATTTTTCTTCCACGTGGAAGCATTGAGGAAAACCAGCTTTTCAATCTGTCTCCTTCGGAACACGATTGCAACGTTTTATCATTGTGATGGCGCCTTTCGTACAGAATATCTTATGTAGAGCCGTGAAAAGTACTTCCATATCTTTGGAATGCATCTCAGTATTGCAAATTACTACCGTGCAGTCATACTTTTCGATATAATGCACTCTAAATGTGGTAATCGCCTAGATACAGCATTCGCTCAGCCTCTTGTCTCTAAACACACATTGACCTTGTCGAACTGTTGGGGCTTCTCACACTTGCCTCCATGTTTTGTTTTTTTTTTTTTTTTTTTTTGCTTTTTTTTCCATCCACGAGCGAGAAAGAATTTTCTGCTTCCTTTAGCATCAAATGCGTCGAAGTTATCAAGCATTAAACTTCGAATCTACTGAATTTTTCAGATCCAGGACTCTCAGTTTTTAGCCTTATTCTTACACCGACATTTGGAAGTGTTTCGCCATCGACTGAGAAGATATTAAGATAAACTGTTATGCTATGCCGGGCTATCCAGAAAAAAGGGTCAAAAACATGAAGAATGGGTTGCAGCAGGCTAGCGATTATTTGGAGAAACATTTCAGATAAACCAGTTCGACAGCAGTTCGACATGGAATGGCAGTATATAACATCTGTTTTATAACTGACTTGTTAAAAGAGTGCATTATTATGAAACTCGCTTGAAGAGGTTGAGACGTAGCAACGTGGAATAGCTACAACTGCTACAACTCTGCTCCTTAAATAAATATTCTTTTTCCGTTACACAGGTAACGCATTTACCATTTGAACACAAAACTGCCAAATTCTTGCTCATGCAGTATTTCCATGAACTTTGGTAGTCAGGGGATAATTTACAGTTTAATCATGACAACAGTATAAATATTTCATGTAGAAACATTTTATTTAAAGAAGTGTTCATAATTTATGATACCTGCAAACCACGCTCACGTTAAAATTCAACGTCGCTAAAACCCGTTTTTAAATTAACATAGGTCACATTCTCCTCTTTCAAGCATCATTTTACTTTTATGAAAACCAAATGTTTCAAAAGTTATTTTTATACAGAATTTTTGTGTTCTAGAATGTTCTAATCGTAAAATGCAATCCTGTCAAAATTGAACTGCTATGGTTTCCGTTGCCAAAAATAACTTTATTGAAAGAACATTTTAGAATATTAAATATCGAAATTATAAAATGCAGCTTTCCGTAAAATTCTTGTTGGGCTTTGGGACTCCAGCGCACGTTAAAATTTACCAATAATAAAATAGTACCTATAGTTTTCGTAATTTCTAATTACACAGCTAATAATTTATCAAGCTAACTTCACTACCTGTTTTTTCGTATGTTTTGGTGCTTTTGTTATTTACGTTAATATAATAATACCGTATTTCCTCATTTTGTCATTTTTATACTGCGAGCACAAAGACCATGTCAGTCGGTACTTAGAATGCAACCAGCGTAGTTACTATATATTCTGTTAGTCAGTCTGGAATAAGCATACAACTTGTAAGATTTAATAGTCAGTCCGCTCGTAAACTCCCAAGTCAAGATGCTTTATTATTATGCCACTTCCGAATATGTGCAACCTCTTATACTCCAAGTAGCTTACCGATCTGTGTAACGAAACTGACATTAACACACACAAACAAGTTGATCGTAGAAACAAAGTTTAGTTTCAAGGAATGGGAAGAGTAAGACAATTTACATTTTACAGTGTTATGTAATTAATTCAGTAGCTACTTACAACATCAAACAATCAAAGAAGAAAGATTAAAAAAGAAGTCCCAGCAAATTTATGAGTCATCAAACAGGCCGAAATGCTTCAAGCCTGATACGGATTTCATGAAACTTTATAAATACTCACTCCCTGAGCGTGAATATGAAAACAAAACTTCATTGTTTTCATGTATTCATATATTATGTTGTAATGTAACCATCCATTCATTGTAGCACGAGGAAATGGGGGATATAATCAAGGAGTAAATGCAAATAATGACTTTATGTTCTGTGGTAATTAAAACTGGTTACACCCTAGAAAGCAGTTCGTTGTGGACAGCATATGTCTGGTGAACATGAGTCCACAAGGGGCAACTGTGGGTCACGTTTCAGTATAAAAAAAACTCGCTTCGATACATGTCTGGAGTGATTTATGGGAGCTTCAAGATGAGATGCGGACTCAACTCATTTCCTTCGACTGCCAGTTCTACAACGCAGTCCTGTGAAAATCTAAACTATCAGTTTACTTAGCTACAGCCTCTGTACGTATTTAAGAACGGAAGCATCTGCGCGATGCAAAAAAACATTTTTCACTTCGTGTGCACGCAGTGCGTGCGTGAGGATGTGCAGTGGTTAACAGTAATGGACTCATAATCGAAAGGAAATAAGTTCTAATTCCCGTCCGACTACCCCGATTTAGCTTTTCCGTAGTTTAGCTAAATCAATCAGGAGGGCGTCAGGACCTTTAATTCCCCTCCTCTCCTTCTCTCTCTCTATTTCTCTCTCTCTCTCTCCTTTTCCCTCCCGCTATGCCGCTTCACTGTTCTCGCGAAGATGTCCTGTCGTTAACTGAAGCGTTGCAAACTGAGTCCCGCTGTGGCCACAGATATTTTCGTCTACCCGATACCCTACATCGTGATGCTAACCACATCACTGTGTAGTGTTAAGAGCAAGAAGTAATCAACAAACCGAAAACTACCGTAAGGTGTTATTGCTACCGCATACCTACTGGTTTCACTACAAGGAACCGCTATTAAGCTGACGGCTGCACAAACTTCATACCCGCCTATTCAATTATTCCCTGACTGGTTTCAGAGCAATCGCCAGAACGATACCTAGACGAATACGGGTACTTAGAGAGATCTTTGTCCAGTCGCTGTCAAACATAAACAAGCTGTCAACCTTTCACGATCTCAAGGTCATCGGCTATTAAAAGCTGCCGGCCAGTAACAAATAACAAAATAAAAAAAGGACAAACGGACAATTTTCTGTCGAGTATTTTCTTTCCTTTTATGTGCCTCTTTTCAGCTTAAGAGAATGATTGTGTTTTTTATTGCTGTGTATGTCATTTAACACGAAATGAAGGCCAGATCGTTGGAAGATGACCACATATGGCGGCCTGCGAATGTATAAGAGATAGCTTTTGGATTTAGGGGCTGAAATTTAGACCACTACGAAAGTTATGAACCAGGCCATCCGAAAAGGGTTCTAAATTCCAGATTCGGTAACGAAATCCACTCTAGCTTTATCACCCATAGATTTAAAACAAAATAATGTGTGAATCCGGGCCCACATAAACAAGAACAGAGGAAATCGGTGTTCCCGAAGTTTAAGGCTTTGCTGTTATACTTACGTAGCGCCATTTGTGGAGTCATTACAAATCGTATCTTTATACTGAAGGTCCTCATTTTATTTTACCCGTTGTGGAAATTATTGAACGCAGCGACTGTGAAGTAAATAAAGGATCTCTCCAGAAGAAAGAGAAAGCAGCTGGGGTTTACTCATACGATAGCTGGCTTTCCAGCCCACGAGTATTACCAGTAATCGGTGACATAAACAGCATAGCAAAAATGTTACAGCGTGCAGGCGATCGCTGAAGTTGTAGTGTAGCGAAAAAATTTGCATTTAGATGGGAACTACTGCTAAAGTAATTACAGAAAACTTGCGGAGTCTCATTCAACGTGCTTACTAAAATAGCAAATATCTGATAAATTGTTTCCGCTGTTAGTGCAAATGTCACCATCTCATGATCAGTTTGCTGTATCTTGAAAGTTAGCTGACGGACAAATAAATTTGAAGAACGACATTGGAGAACTGTCAGTAGCTATTGTAAAGAATATTTATTTCCAGACGTCCATTTGTGGTAAAGAGACTATCTGCAGGTGGCCTAAATATGCATAAAGCGTAGAAGAATCATTCCATGGCCAAAATAGTTACGATGAACGACTGTAGGTACAATAAACTCACAGATTAACTGTAAGCCTACATCAAGTTTAAGGGAGGTTCCTTGCCGTATAATATACAATTTCTTGTTAGTTTCAGCATCTACGTGAAAGTAGTTACAAATAAATATCCGTCAAAACACCACAATGCATAGTATACAAATATATTATCGTTATAAATATAAAACTTATTTATTACAAGTACCTCTTACATAAGAGTGCTATCTCATACATGTAAAATGATCGCTTGACTGAAATTAGATGTCTGGATATTCTTTACAACCAAATGCCTAACACCTAAACATCGAAGAAAAAGGAGGAGGATGTTCATTACAGCAGCTTTTGGTGGTGCGACTAACTTGTTCAATAAACACACTGAAGCCGTGCAACACTGCCTACAGAAAATATTTGGAACAAATAAATATATCAGAAAAGAAATCTTGACTAGCCGCTGTTGTTTCTTTCTAGACTTACCCTTTATTTTTACTCCTGTCCTGTGTCATAACCAAAACCATCTTTTACAGTCTGGTTGTCCATCGAGCATTTCAGTGACAATGAATTTCTTCTCATACGCTTCGTCTCAACGCTTATATTCTTTGTGAAGTACGTGCGTCAAACACACTATCTTCTGATAGGAGGAACGACGTGTGTAGTAGTGTCTATTACCCTTCAATTAAAATCTGAGTTTTAAACAAGATGTGTTATATAATTTAATTCTCAAAATTTGACCCATTAAAACTAAATATATTTTTTTTCTGTTGATAACATAACACGGCTATGTAACCATGTTTCTTAAAAAACAAAATTATTCACTTCAATTACTACTTTATCCATATGTGTGATGAGTAACCGATAGATGCCCACAACAAGACAGGAATTCCCATTTCTAATACAAGACAAAGTGGCTCTTTCCATGGACACGTATCACATTTAAAATAAATTGCGAAAAAATATTTAAATAGTAGTAAAAAGAGGTTTTTCTATCTTTCTGATGCCTTACACTTTGATACTTGGTCGAACTGGAAGAACTGAAACAAGCGTGGAGATAGACTGAAAGCTTATTTACAGCAGACGAAGAGCATCAACCCACCCTAACAGGTATATTAGTCTATAGAGAACATCATTGCTCTTCAAAAATTGTGGATAAAACACAGTACTATTTTGTTAAAAAATATCCCACCACCTCGTCATCTATCATTTAGTCAGTTCATGTACAAAAGTAGTATGTTGTTAGTAATTATTCTCTTTAGGTTTATGATTAAGAGTATTAAAAGTCTCTAACATTCGCAAATAAAGTAACTTACAGGCCCCAATCTACTGTAAAACGTATGGATTGAGCAGCGACTCACGCATGGAATTTCTTGAACGAAAATGTTAAAGCATGTTTCATGAGAGATAAAATGTTACTAGCCGTTTGAGTATAAGACATTATTTGCACTGTTTTCGTTGCAATTGTCACGAACAGAAGTATGTACTTCAGTTATTTTTTTCGAACCGCCGCTTTGCGGAAAAGGAGCCAGACGGACAAGTGGAGCCATCTGTCAAGGGACAACCGACTACTGTTGTTTGCTGTGTCTTCACGAGAGGGCAGCACCAGACAGTAGCTTTAGCCTTCCATTCAGTTTCGTCTATTTACGCATGCGAATCCGAGTGGACTAAACATTTCACAGAACACACTAGAACATTTAACTACATACTCAGCCTATAATTTTAGAAATAATTAAAATTTAGATTTACAGGTAAATAAAGCGCATGAAATGCAACAAGAAAAAATTGTTTTTCTGTACCGATAGTAATTGTGACAAAAGTAGCTTTTTACGGACAAATGTAATCTTTTCCCATACAGGTAGGGTGACCTTATTTTCTTCGGACAAAAGTGGGACTTCCATACATTTTCTTGGCCAAAAAGTGGGACAATTTTTTATTTCTCGTTAAATATCACGTTTAATGCAAACATTTCTTCTTCCTCTGCAAATATAGCCTTCACTGATATTTTGTGTGTGTGTGTGTGTGTGTGTGTGTGTGTGTGTGTGTGTGTGTACAAAACCAAACAAAGAATGGAAAGACTGGAACGAAGTACGTTTCAAGTTTTCAGAAATTTACTTTTTAAGAAATGTAACATTGATAACACAGATTGTAGAAAGACATACAGTAACAATCACTACAAAAAAAAGTTCTTAGTGAACACAAGGAATTTATGGTTTTGTGGATTCCACACTGCAATCATATTTCTTCGAAAATGAAATTTCATTTAGCAACTCAGGTTTGCCTAATAGGTATGAATAGAAGTCAGTGCAACTGCATTTACTGAAGTTTAAACAGGTCAGTAAAATACACTTAACGCTCCTCACCGTAAATCTATTCCTCTCATCTGTCCACTGTGACGATAGTAACCTGAAAACTCTTTCAACATTTGCATTGTGGGCAGGGAGTGAAAAGAAGTACTGTGCTATATTAAGCGATTCTCTGAACTGTTCATTACACTGGCAAGATCTGAAAAACCTACACCATTTTTCATGTGCCATCAACTGATTCCATTGTTCACTGTCTGTTTCCACTTGTTGTTTTACAAATGACTGCATATGAACTATTTCATCAAATAAGAGGCTGTCATTTCCTATATTGCCCTTTTCATTTAGCCACATTAGAGTATTTTCAACTACTGACCATTCTGGTGGTTCTGTGAGCATTATCCATGAGAATACAGAAATCTCAGCTATTCCCTGTAACCATGAGGATAAATAGTCTACTGAAGCATCATAAAACGTTGATACTGCTATGTCAAATTTCTTAACAGACTGGTCATCACAATCATTCAGCAGTTTTTTGTACACTTAGTGGTGCAAAATGTTCATGTTTCCTTGAATTTAGACTTGTCAAAGCTTTATTTAAGACTGCTAATACTTCACATATAGAATTATTCTGTTTCTCAATGCTCAGAATGGATTGTTGTAAAACATTCATTTGTGAATGTACAAAAAGTAAATAACATTCATTTATAGGATCACCGAAAAAACTCTTTAAGATTGCAGGGCACTTTGAGTTAGACTGTGACAAAAAGTAAGATTTCAAAGTTTCATACATTTTCAAGATCCTTTCTATGGCTGACAACGATGAAAGCCACCTTGTTTTGGAAAAGGAAAGTAAATTTCTGTAAGTGACACCAACAAATTCACAGAATTCAGTGAGTTCTGCAACACTAACAGAAAAAATATGAAAATGGTTTTACAACTTCATAACAATGCAGTCAATGTCAACAGGTAAAACATCACAAGCACTTGGAAGTGTGTTTGAACAACATGTGCTGGACAACCTATGCCAACAATGTTGGAGTTTTTTAATTTTTCTTTCAGATGTGTGAAAACATTATTACCCTCTTTCTTCATTAACCCCCCAAAATTACAGTTAGTATTGTCTGCACCAAATGCAACACACTTTGAGATGATACTGAATGACTGTATAACATGAGAAAGATAATTGGAAATTGTTTCGGGCTTTTCGTTCTGCAATTCATCAGGATCAAACAATTTCGTCTGCAGTCCACCCTCACTTACAGAAAGATACTGAACTATCACAGGAAAAATATTCTGATGCCCATGGTTGCTAGCATCAGTAGATATTGAAAAGTATTTTGCACTGTTTACAGCAGCTATTATCTGTTTCTGGGAATGCGGAGCTATAACATTGTTGATAATTACTTCACACTTTGTTCTGCCACACGAAACATTTTCTGCAATCTTAGAATCAAGAAAAATTTTTTTGTTTAGTTGAACACTGCAGTCATTAGAACGATAGCTTTGGTGGTGTTTAACAACATGGAATGACAGGGTTTCTTCTGCTGCAGCTACGTTTTTCTGTTCCTGTGTATTTGAAGTTACAAAATATCTCGTCATTTTTTGCGAGGAAC
Source organism: Schistocerca cancellata (assembly GCF_023864275.1). Classification (NCBI taxonomy): domain Eukaryota; kingdom Metazoa; phylum Arthropoda; class Insecta; order Orthoptera; family Acrididae; genus Schistocerca; species Schistocerca cancellata. The sequence continues at coordinate 803,570,261 of NC_064629.1, forward strand.
CTGCCGATCGAAAATTCTTCCTGTGTTTCTCTGATTCCATATGATGCTTGAGATCTGCAGAGCTACCATGAGTCACGGATACAGCACAGTCACATACGTTACATTTTGCTGAACTGTCATTGTCTGTAGCAGTGAAGCAAGGAAATTTCCTCTCAAGCTCTTCCGAAAACTTTGATTTTCGTTTCGGCATCGCCACGACCTGCTAGCACTTCACGAAACTGATACTGAGTGCTGACAACAATGGCGAGCAAAAGCAAAGAGTACGCAACAATTATAGTGCTTAAGCTGTACATTATCAGGGGGTACCAACGTACGGAATGTCAGCTTCAATTAACAGTTTATAAAATCGACACTCAGAAAATATTTTAACCACTTTGTAAATGTCTGAAAATAATCCTTGAAAATCGGGACAAATTGCTTGTTTTAAAAAAAAGTCGGGACAAATTTTTGAACCTCAAAAAAACGGGACAATCCCGATTAATCGGGACGTATGGTCACCCTACGACACAAGTTACAATCTGCCAGAAGAATCGTAGCCCATGTTTTTGAGTTTATTTCAGTTGTATTCTTAACATTTATAACCTACAACCATTTGCCTCCTCTGACATTGTTCTGTGATGTTGTTGTTGTTGTGGTCTTCAGTCCTGAGACTGGTTTGATGCAGCTCTCCATGCTACTCTATCCTGTGCAAGCTTCTTCATCTCCCAGTATCTACTGCAACCCACATCCTTCTGAATCTGCTTAGTGTATTCATCTCTTGGTCTCCCTCTACGATTTTTACCCTCCACACTGCCCTCCAATGCTAAATTTGTGATCCCTTGATGCCTCAAAACATGTCCTACCAACCGATCCCTTCTTCTAGTCAAGTTGCGCCACAAACTTCTCTTCTCCCCAATCCTATTCAATACCTCCTCATTAGTTACGTAATCTACCCACCTTATCTTCAGCATTCTTCTGTAGCACCACATTTCGAAAGCTTCTATTCTCTTCTTGTCCAAACTAGTTATCGTCCATGTTTCACTTCCATACATGGCTACACTCCATACAAATACTTTCAGAAACGACTTCCTGACACTTAAATCTATACTCGATGTTAACAAATTCCTCTTCTTGAGAAACGCTTTCCTTGCCATTGCCAGTCTACATTTTATATCCTCTCTACTTCGACCATCATCGGTTATTTTACTCCCTAAATAGCAAAACTCCTTTACTACTTTAAGTGTCTCATTTCCTAATCTAATTCCCTCAGCATCACCCGACTTAATTTGACTACATTCCATTATCCTCGTTTTACTTTTGTTGATGTTCATCTTATATCCTCCTTTCAAGACACTGTCCATTCCGTTCAACTGCTCTTCCAAGTCCTTTGCTGTCTCTGACAGAATTACAATGTCATCGGCGAACCTCAAAGTTTTTATTTCTTCTCCATGAATTTTAATACCTACTCCGAATTTTTCTTTTGTTTCCTTTACTGCTTGCTCAATGTACAGATTGAATAACATCGGGGAGAGGCTACAACCCTGTCTTACTCCTTTCCCAACCACTGCTTCCCTTTCATGCCCCTCGACTCTTGTAACTGCCATCTGGTTTCTGTACAAACTGTAAATAGCCTTTCGCTCCCTGTATTTTACCCCTGCTACCTTCAGAATTTGAAAGAGAGTATTCCAGTTAACATTGTCAAAAGCTTTCTCTAAGTCTACAAATGCTAGAAACGTAGGTTTGCCTTTTCTTAATCTTTCTTCTAAGATAAGTCGTAAGGTCAGTATTGCCTCACGTGTTCCAACATTTCTACGAAATCCAAACTGATCTTCCCCGAGGTCGGCTTCTACCAGTTTTTCCATTCGTCTGTAAAGAATTCGCGTTAGTATTTTGCAGCTGTGACTTATTAAACTGATAGTTCGGTAATTTTCACATCTGTCAACACCTGCTTTCTTTGGGATTGGAATTATTATATTCTTCTTGAAGTCTGAGGGTATTTCGCCTGTCTCATACATCGTGCTCACCAGATGGTAGAGTTTTGTCATGACTGGCTCTACGGAGGCCATCAGTAGTTCAAATAGAATGTTGTCTACTCCCGGGGCCTTGTTTCGACTCAGGTCTTTCAGTGCTCTGTCAAACTCTTCACGCAGTATCTTATCTCCCATTTCGTCTTCATCTACATCCTCTTCCATTTCCATAATATTGTCCTCAAGTACATCGCCCTTGTATAAACCCTCTATATACTCCTTCCACCTTTCTGCCTTCCCTTCTTTGCTTAGAACTGCGTTGCCGTCTGAGCTCTTGATATTCATACAAGTGGTTCTCTTCTCTCCAAAGGTCTCTTTAATTTTCCTGTAGGCAGTATCTATCTTACCCCTAGTGAGACAAGCCTCTACATCCTTACATTTGTCCTCTAGCCATCCCTGCTTAGCCATTTTGCACTTCCTGTCGATATCATTTTTGAGACGTTTGTATTCCTTTTTGTCTGCTTCATTTACTGCATTTTTATATTTTCTCCTTTCATCAATTAAATTCAATATTTCTTCTGTTACCTAAGGATTTCTATTAGCCCTCGTCTTTTTACCTACTTGATCCTCTGCTGCCTTCACTACTTCATCCCTCAGAGCTATCCATTCTTCTTCTACTGTATTTCTTTCCCCCATTCCGGTCAATTGTTCCCTTATGCTCTCCCTGAAACTCTCTACAACCTCTGGTTTTTTCAGTTTATCCAGATCCCATCTCCTTAAATTCCCACCTTTTTGCAGTTTCTTCAGTTTCAATCTGCAGTTCATAACCAATAGATTGTGGTCAGAATCCACATCTGCCCCAGGAAATGTCATACAATTTAAAACCTGGTTTCTAATTCTCTGTCTTACCATTATATAATCTATCTGATACCTTTTAGTATCTCCAGGATTCTTCCAGGTATACAACCTTCTTTTATGATTCTTGAACCAAGTGTTGGCTATGATTAAGTTATGCTCTGTGCAAAATTCTACAAGGCGGCTTCCTCTTTCATTCCTTCCCCCCAATCCATATTCACCTACTATGTTTCCTTCTCTCCCTTTTCCTACTGACGAATTCCAGTCACCCATGACTATTAAATTTTCGTCTCCCTTCACTACCTGAATAATTTCTTTTATCTCGTCATACATTTCATCTATTTCTTCATCATCTGCAGAGGTAGTTGGCATATAAACTTGTACTACTGTAGTAGGCATGGGCTTTGTGTCTATCTTGGCCACAATAATGCGTTTTGATGTTTGATGTTTGATGTTTGTAACAATAAATTACCCCCATGTACCGTGGGCAAGAGGTCGACATACATTTGCGTTTATTAAGTATATGGGAAGGGGCGATGACCTGTTTCTGTTCTGTTTACACGTTTCTCTTGACTTCAATATGTCTGTTACAACAGCTGTAATTCAATACATAACAGCTGTTAACTTAAACAATCTCACCCGAAAAAAAGCTAATTCTGATAATTACGAATCATCATTTTAAGTGAAATATTCTTCATTATAGGCACGTTATGAGCTACAGAATTATTTTTTGAAGAAACTTAACTTACAGACGTAGTATTACAAAGAACACAAAAGTCGTTGTAAGAACAATGTCTGGTGTTAGACATCCCGGTAAAATCTCTTCAGAAACAAAAAACTTGGTAATGTAACAACTTTTTCTCGGTGCACATATAAGCCCTTTACATTTATGTTCGTTGGCAGTACCAATATTTTTTCCTTTCTCAAATGGTTCAAATGGCTCTGAGCACTATGGGACTTAACTTCTGAGGTCATCAGTCCCATAGAACTTAGAACTACTTAAACCTAACTAACCTAAGGACGTCACACACATCCATGCCCGAGGCAGGATTCGAACCTGCGGCCGTAGCGGTCGCGCGGTTCCTGACTGTAGCGCCTAGAATCGCTCGGCCACCCCGGCTGGCCTTTCTTTTCTCAACAAATACTGAAAAGCATTAAGATAACACTAGTACCAAAAACAATTTCTAAAGTGACATCAAGTGGTTAACAGTAGCACAGAAAAGAGTCAGATACAAGTAATCAACAACCTGCCAGAGCATATGAAATGTGTTGCAGATTGTATGGAGCCGACCGTTGTGGCCGAGCAGTTCTAGGCGCTTCAGTCTGGAACCGCGCGACCGCTAAGGTCGCAGCTTCGAATTCTGCCTCGGGCATGGACGTGTGTGATGTTACTTTGGTTTAAGTAGTTCTGTGTTCTAGGCTTGGTTCAAATGGCTCTGAGCACTATGGAACTCAACATCTTAGGTCATAAGTCCCCTAGAACTTAGAACTACTTAAACCTAACTAACCTAAGGACATCACACACACCCATGCCCGAGGCAGGATTCGAACCTGCGACCGTAGCAGTCCCGCGGTCCCGGACTGCAGCGCCAGAACCGCTAGACCAGTGTTCTAGGGGACTGATGACCTCATAGTGCTCAGAGCCATTTGAACCATTTTTGTTAGACTGGTTACAGAAGATACCACGGCACTTTATCAAGATTTAAGTGAGTTTGAACTCACACATTGACCTTGTCGAACTGTTGCTGCTTAGCACACTTGCCTCCACGTGCTTTTTTTTCCCACGAGCGTGAAAGGATTTTCTGCTCCATTTAGCAGCAAATGCATCGAAGTTATCAAGCATTAAACTTCGAATCTTCTAAATTTTTCAGGTCCAGGACTCTCAGTTTTTTGCCTTATTCTTAAACCGACATGTCGAAGTGTTTCGCCTTCGTTTGAGAGGATATTAAGACAAACTGTTGTGCTATGCTGGGCTTGTAACGCCGGAAATACATATCCTCCTATTTCCACCTATTGCACTATAAATTTTTTCCTTATTTTGTTAGCTGAAGATATGACGTTTCTGTGTCTTTCTATATTGTAATTGTTTTACTATTTGTATATACACGCATTTATGTCGATGTATAATTGGTTTGTTTTGTAAATACTATTTGTATTTTTACGCTGGGTCTTGCCTAGGGAAAACTATGCTATCGAACGAATACATCGATAGGTCGTGTGGAGAACCAAAGTGTTGAGGATCTTTGGTAGTGTGAACTCGGCCGCGTGGAGCAAGGGCAGAGCAGAGTCTGGCTGGAGGAGGGCAGTGGAGCGGGTCTGTTGTGTGACGCTCCCGCGAGTTGCCGCGCTTTCGGGGTTTGGCAGCATGTAATTGCGCTCGACTTGCTATGTTAGTTTCTGACACGGTGTCGCGGACGGGAAGCGTTAGCTGGCACACATCAAGAGCCCGTTTCGGATGGAGATCGTGTCGAGAAGAAGGCGCGCCAACATCCAGCTTCTGCAACAGCGACGGCTGACAATGAGTGACTGTCGCCACCTCCTCGATCGACGACTTCAAACCTTCAATCAACCAACAAGGAAGACCGGTAGCACGTAAAGTTTTAGAACTGTATGGAAGACATCAGCTTTTCAAACTGTTAAATTTTTCTCACTACATTACAGCAACGTAGCATGAATCTTTGTTGCTCATTGTCCCAATTGCATTACCAAGCAGGGTCCCTTCCTTTTCCGGAATGAATCCGAGTGTCGTTGAAATTCAAACGCCAGCATTAAAGTAATATCATTCGATTTCACTGCTTTAATTTCAAAGTTCAGTTAAGGTATTCATAGCTGGCTACAATATTTAGATTACACAAGCACAAATTAAGAGTGCGAGTTTTGTTACCGTATTTTAGCTTACCTGTGACTGCAGCTCAGCTTGGTACGTACTAAATTTTACTATTGTTAGTTGTTCAGAATCATTTAATTCAAGTTCAAAGTTAAATCTCTTATTTCTAAATTGCGTAGATTCAAGTAGCTTTTGAAATGATTGTTGAGGTAGCCCAAGACTAACCGTATTTTACTGAATTTCGATGTGCTTCAGAAACAAAGCTCACTATTAATTTCAGTCACTAAATTAACTTTCAATTTACCTGTTTTATTAATTCTTCTGCTAAATTAAGTCAGAGTGTAGCGAAATTTATTACTTCTGACAAACATTCAGTTTTCACACAACACGTGTCAACCTTCAGTTGCCACGCTTTTAGTGCTAATTGTATGTGGAATAACCTTTCTTTTCAGTTACTATAGTAATTGTCCATAGGACTGGCGACCGTAATTTTCCCAAAATCTCAAATATCTAATTACCGCTAGTTAATTGTTAACGTAACGACCGCACATTTACTTTCTTTATTAACTTTACCCTTTTTCAAAATTAATTTCCACCAGTTTCATTTGCATTTTTCCTTTCATTTAGATGTAACCCTTTCTCCCTCTTTACCGACAGATTAACTTCGGTGACGATTGCTTTTCCCAAATTTCCATTAGGTACACGCGGTTTAATTTTTCACTGTCATTAAGGTCGATAAGTGAGGGGGTGGTTACAGGCTATGCAGAAAAAAGGGTCAAAACATGAAGAATGGGTTGCAGCGGGCTAGGGATTATTCGGAAATACATTTTAGATAAAACAGTTTGACAGCAGTTCGGCATGGAATGGCAGTATATAATATCAGTTTTATAACTAACTTCTTAAAAGAGTGCATTATGACGAAACTCGCTTGAAGAGCTTGAGACGTAGCAACGTGGAATAGCTCCAACTGCTACAACTCTGCTCCTTAAATAAATATTCTTTTCCTTTATACAGGTATCGCAGCCGGCTGCTGTGGGCGAGCGGTTCTAGACGCTTCAGTCTGGAACCACACGGCTGCTACAGTCGCAGGTTTGAATCCTGCCTGGGACATGGACGTGTGTGATGTTCTTAGGTTAGTTATGTATAAGTAGTTCTGCATTTGAACCATTTCATTGTATGGAGGAGCTTAAAACAGAATGAAAGAAATTTCTGTTCGGCAGCTCCTTCTATTCCACTGCAGAGAAACGTGGCAGAAAATCTTGCCTGTAAAACAATAATATTTCTTAATGTTACGTCAATTCATTACATTGTACATACATAAAATGTACATCTTTGTCTTTGAGGTGACGCAGTGGTTAGCGCACTGGACTCGCATTCCGGGGTACGACGGTTCAAACCCGTGTCCGGCCATCATGATATAGGTTTCCCGTGATTTCCCTAAATCGCTTCAGGCAAGTGCCGGGTGCTTCCTCTGAAGGAGCAAGGCCGACCTCCCTTCCCTTCCTTTCCTTCCGATGGGGCCGATGACCTCGCTGTTTGGTTCCCTCCCCCGAATCAACCAACCAATGAACCAAGAATCCGCGGAATAAGATTAATATCATGCAATGTAAGGCACCTTTGCCCAAGTTTTTAACTTGAAATATTTTTTTTTACTTTCTATGGTGGTGAACAGAGAACTGGACACGTTTTCGTGTCTAATAACTTGTACACAAGCAGCTGACATACACACACATCATAAAAAAGTTTTGCATCACCTCCGTTCCGAGAGTTCCGGAACCTGTACTGAAAATTGGAATAGAGATCAACATGAACATCATTTCCGCCCTTTTTATTGCACATGAAAACCATACATAGCATGTTGTACCACCATACAGCGAGACCTTCAGAGGTGCTGGTCCACACTGCTGTACACACCGGTACCTCTAATACCCAGTAACACGTCCTCTTGCATTGATGAATGCCTGTATTAGTCGTAGCATAGTAACCACTAGTTCATCAACGTACTGTTGGTCCAGATTGTCCCACTCCTGAATGGCGATTTGGCGAAGATCCCTCAGAGTGGTTGGTGTGTCACGTCGTGCATAAACAGCCCATTTCAGTTTATCACAGGCATGTTCGATAGGGTTCATGTCTGGAGAACATGCTGGCCACTCTAGTCAAATGGCTCTGAGCACTATGGGACTTAACATCTGTGGTCATCAGTCCCCTAGACATAGAACTACTTAAACCTAACTAACCTAAGGACATCACACACATCCATGCCCGAGGCAGGATTCGAACCTGCGACCGTAGCGGTCGCGCGGTTCCGGACTGAGCGCCTAGAACCGCTGCCACTCTAGTCGAGCGATGTCGTTATCCTGAAAGAAGTCATTTACAAGATGTGCACTATGAGGGCGTGAATTGTCCATGAAGACGAATGCCTCGCCAATATGCTGCCAATATGGTTGCACTATCGGTCGGAGGATGCAATTCACGTATCGTACAGCCGTTACGGCGCCTTCCATGACCACCAGCGGCGTACGTCGGCCCCACATAATGCCACCCCTAAACGGCAGGGAACCTCCACCTTGCTGCAATCGCTGGACAGTGTGCCTAAGGCGTACAGCATGACCGGTTTGCCTCTAAACACGTCTCCGACGATTGTCTGGTTGAAGGCATATGCGACACTGATCAGTGAAGAGAACGTGATGCCAATCCTGAGCGGTCCATTCGGCATGTTGTTGGGCCCATCTGTACTACCGCGCAGCATGGTGTCGTGCGGCCGGCCAGGTGTGGCCGAACGGTTCTAGGCGCTTCAATCTGGAACCGCGTGACCACTACTGTCGCAGGTTCGAGTCCTGCCTCGGGCATGGATGTGTGTGATGTCATTAGGTTAGTTAGGTTTAAGTAGTTCTAAGTTGTAGGGGACTGATGACCTCAGATGTTAAGTCCCATAGTGCTCAGTGCCATTTTTTGGTGTCGTGGTTGCAAAGACGGACCTCGCCACGGAGAGTGAAGTTGCGCAACATGCAGCCTATTGCGAGTAGTTTGAGTTGTAACACGACGTCCTGTGGTTGCACGAAAAGCATTATTCAACATGGTGGCGTTGCTGTCAGGGTTCCTCCGTGCCATCATCCGTAGGTATCGGTCATCCACTGCAGTAGTAGCCCTTGGGCGGCCTGAGCGAGGCATGTCATCGACAGTCCCTGTCTCTCTGTATCTCCTCCATGTCGGAACAACGTCGCCTTGGTTCACTCCGAGACACCTGGACACTTCCCTTGTTGAGAGCCCATCCTGGCACAAAGTAACAATGCGGACGCGATCGAACCGCGGTATTGACCGTCTAGGCATGGTTGAACTACAGACAACACAAGCCGTGTACCTTCTTTCTGGTGGAATGACTGGAAGTGATCGGCTGTCAGACGCTCTCCGTCTAATAAGCGATGCTCATGCATGGTTGTTTATATCCTTGAGCGGGTTTAGTGACAACTCGGAGCAGTCAAAGGGGCTGCGTCTTTGACACAATATCCACAGTCAACATCTATCTTCAGTAGTTCTGAGAATTGGGGTGATGCAAACCTTTTTTGATGTGTGTATTATTCATATCGACACATTTTTTTTTCGAAACGTAGTCAACCTGGCGACCAACACATCTCTCTCAACGGGAAACCAGTTTGTTGATACCTTCACTGAAGAATGTTTGTTGACGGAGCGACATCCTCACCTCAGCATGCACCGCTTCATCGCTATCAACGTGAAGTCTTCGAAGGCATTCTTTGCGTTTTTGAAACAAATGAAAATCGGATGGGGCCAAGCTGAAACTGTATGGAGGATGATCGATGACAGTGAACCAAATGCTTCGGATTGCTGCAGATGTAACAGCGCTCGAGTGTGGGCCTGCATTGTAACGCTGAAGGAGAGGGTGGTCCGTGTGTGGACGAATTCTTCGAAATCGAATCTTGATTAGAGTACGCTGTTTCTCGCACACCGACGTAGTTACGTTACACACCGCCTGTTACACGCCACAATTCGGAGCCCTGAAGCGGCTGAGAGCTACAGATATGTAGTCACGAAGAATAAAGATTTAGAATGTTGATAACGTTTGTTTTATTTAAAAAGTTTCAAGAGTTTTCACATAAAAAATTCGGAGGCATTACTTTTCAGCATGTCCTCGCGTGAGAGTAAAGGATTCTAGTGGCGTGCATATTTGAGGTAAATTGTTTCGCACAGTTCCTCTCATTTATTCTTTCGTAAACGGGATACAACCTACATTGTACGGAATCGTTCATCTGTTAACTGTTGTAAAATAAAACAATGTGTAAGTAACTTTAAAAATTTACTCAGTGTTTGCTGTAATTGAAGACTGAGTTATTACCTGAAATGTGTTATTTATAACAACTATTTTCAGAAAACGTAACAATTATACACGAATCAAGACTGCAAGTAGGCTAGGTAGCTCGTTTATGGATGTAGCGTTTCAAGCATTATTTTAAAATTACGTTTTCCACTTTATTCTGTTTCCTGATCCGTTATCCCTCCGTCTCTTCTAGTAATCCTCCCCCCTCCCCCCTCCCCCCTCCCCCCTTAGCCATCACGCACCTTTGGAAAAAAAAAAGAAAAAAGAAAGATCGTATGGCATTATTGGCTGAGAGACCCGTCTGGGGTTTGGCCGCCTGATGCAAGTGTTTCTAATTAACAACGTTTTGGCGTCTTTGTGATGAAGATAATATAAAATGATTAGGACAACACAAATATCCAGTCCACCAGCGAAGAAAATCTCCGACTTGGCTGGAAATCGAAGCGGGGACCCCACAATTTAGAGGCATGGATACTAACCACACTCGCAGTTTTCTTTCTTCGGACCTGTTTCTTTACCATTATTCCATCAGCGGTTCGATGCGTATGTGACATAACACCTTTCCAATTTTCTCGATGTGGACTTGATCCAGCTCTTTTATCAGAGAAGATGGCTAGACCGCAGACCGAACATACTGAGCTACCGTGTCGGCTGCTAGATCGTATACTGCGGACTAGTCATTCTGAACATGGTTCTCTCTGTCGTTAGCTAAGCAATCATCAGTCTCTGAATGGTTTTCGCGTCTAAAATCCATGCCTGACTAACATTAGTTACAGCTGGTAACCGTACACTTAGTTTTGAAAACAGCACTCTGGGTCATTTTAACTCTTCATTGAAGTCTTTCACGTCCACCCAGCCATTATCTTCAACTGCCCTAAAAGTAGTAGCACTAGTGCAGATAAATTTCCATAACCAAAGGTTGTACTTAACAGAACACGTTTGAAATTGGAACTGAAAATAACAGCTAAAATAGTGTAGAACCAAGATATTGAAAACAAATCAAATATAGTCTGAATATTGTTACTAACAGTCTTGGCACGATTATGAATGCTGCACGGGATTAGCCGAGCACACACACACACACACACACACACACACACACACACACACACACGCGCGCGCGCGCGCGCGCGATTATGAGGATACAGATGCATCTGTTTCCTTCTACAAACAACCAGATTTAATGGCATTTTTGAATACGCCTTCAACAGTCTACGTGACGACAGAATTCCATTTCAGCCTCATTCCTGCATACCGTTTGGACAGCCTTCCCGTGCACTCAGTGTGGAGTGTCACTCAAAATACCTGCAAGCCGTAAGCGAGGAGTCCCTTACTTCTCGTTTGTTTACACTTACAGAATAACGAGTAACGCACTCGTCTCTCGAGCGGTGGAAAACAGATGTTGCAACATCTCACCGCTGTTCTTGGCGAGGTCCAAGCGAACGCAACCTCATGGTTGACTTCCTTCCAACTTGGAGTCTAATGCTGTGATTCACAGTGCCGAGAAGATCATCACCATGTGTCAACACCGAGAGTTAGGCAAATCAACACCCAACAAACACTACACAGAATTAGAGAATCATCATCAGCAGCATCCTATAGCCGCAATACCAAAGACATCACTGAGCGATTTGGAATTTAATCCAGATCATTCGTACACATTTTGACACTCAGAAACTTAAATTCTAATCATTTCCAGCATTTTCTGCACAAATTTATGCCACTGATGAAGGTTCGAGAAACATAAAAAATGGCTCTGAGCACTATGGGACTTAACTGCTAAGGTCATCAGTCCCCTAGAACTTAGAACTACTTAAACCTAACTAACCTGCGTTGACCGCTCGGGCATTTGGTAACAGTAATTTTAGACTCTTCGCTTCTTTATGAGATGGAAAAATGGACCTGCATGGTCTTCATCGTTACACTGAAGAATTGCAGGTTACCTACATCATTTTATTCTAGTATATTTTGCTGAAAGAAGGTTGTACATGTGGGTGAACCTGGAGACGTCGGAGGGTTTCAGATATAAGTCGTGTTACATAATAATAAGACAGAGATTTCAAACCACATTTTAAACTGAGAAATAATTCCAGGGATAGATGTGGATTCACAAGGGAACGGTCCAATCCGAAATATCGAAACCTGTCCTAAAGTCTTTTATACAGGAAGAATACACCGAAGGAAACACAATGCCAAAATTTCAGCTACTAAGACACACTTCCAGAAATTTTTTCATGTAAAAAATTATTAAATTCGTAGCTCGCCAAGCAGTTAGAGAAATGCACACAAAAGCCATAACTGTAGCAAGCATTGTATGCGCAACACTGCTAGCACATTAGTAAACAGATAACACGACACAACATGATCGTAATTTGCAAAGTGAATTTAAAAGGTTCAAATGGCTCTAAGCACTACGGGACTTAACGTCTGAAGTCATCAGTCCCCTAGCCTTAGAACTACTTAAACCTAACTAACCTAAGGACATCACACACGTCCATGCCCGAGGCAGGATTCGAACCTGCGACCGTAGCAGCAGCGCGGTTCCGGACTGAAGCCCTAGAACCTCTCGGTCACAGCGGCCGGTTACTGAATTTCAGTTTACCTTTGCGTTTTCTTTGATAAAATTGTTCACAGTTACTATTTGTTCGAATTTGCAGCTGATTTAATATCACTAATGATTAGCAATTGGGTTTCCACTATCACGAACTGAAACCGATCGAGAAAAAACTGAATTAATTTTCTTTGTGATATCTTCGTATATGCTTGCTAATAGCATCTGTTTTTGCGCAGGTTCCAGAGTTTCGCAGTAATGTGGAATCCAATTAATCCTTTCAGCCTTGCAAAGATGAAATGTGAGGAATGAGGTATGCAGTCCAAATCACCCGCTTCTCCTGAAGAACTACATATGTGTAATGGGTTTAATTTCTTGGACATTCACTCAAATGATGACATTTTGTTAGAAATTAAGGAAGCAGTAGGAGAAGGAGGAAATACTCATGACGATTCCGTGAATTGTGATCTGAATGATGGTGGTTGAGCTAATTGAAGTCCAGAGCAAAAACCGACTATAACACCGCGGTCACACTCATTTAAATCTTTATAAGCTGTCACTGCAGCAGCAGTAACTGATATAACAACTGCTCCGTACACTTGTCTTATAGAGGCGCTGCCGATCGCAGCACCGTATTCTGCCTGTTTACATATCTCTGTATTTGAATATGCATATCTATATCAGCTTTTTTGGCGCTTCAGTGTAGATCTCCCGTGCTAACGGTGCACCGACTCTCACTAGCAATTCTCAATCTTGATATGGGCTTTCGGAGCCGAAGGCCCACTCGTGTACCCTTGATGACTGCACGACACAAAGCTTTACGCCTCGCCTGGGCCCGTCAACACCGACATTGGACTGTCTCGTTTCGAATTGCATCGAATGGATGAACGTGTCCAAGTATGGAGACAACCTAATGAATCCATGGACTGTTCAAACTGGTAGAGGCTCTGTAATGGTGTGGAGTGTGTGCAGTTGGAGTGATATGGGACCACTGGTACGTCTAGATACGACTCTGACAGGTGACATGTACGTAAGCGTCGTGTCTGATCATCTGCATCCATTCTTGTCCATTGTGCATTTCGATGGACTTCGGCAATTCAAGTAGGACAATGCGACACCCCACAAGTCCAGAATTGCTACAGAGTGCTTCCAGGAACACTTCTGAGTTCAAGCACTTCCGCTGGCCACCAAACTCCTCAGATATGAACATTATTGAACATATCTGGGATGCCTTGAACGTGCTGTTCAGAAGAGATCTCCACCCCCTCGTACTCTTACGAATTTATGGATAGCCATGCAGGATTCGTGGTGTCAGTTCCCTGCAGCACTGCTTCAGTCATTAATAGAGTCCATGCACGTCGTGTTGCCCCACTTTTGCGTGCTCGCCGGGGCGCTATACGATATTAGGTAGGTGTACCAGTTTTTTTGGCTCTTCAGTGTATGAGACTTGCCTCTCTGAATTACAGTGAGATGAGCATTACCGATTTCCAGGCTTCCTCGACCCGGTTAAACGGATTCATGAAATTATATTTTAAAGGAAGTCTAAAAATTACGAAGTTTACCCCAAGTAAATGTCCAGAAGAAATATCATTAACAGAGAGACAAAAAGTGTACAAACCACTGTTATAGCTGACTTGAAGATGATGCTTCTCGTTTTCCCCAAAATGCTGTGTATAAAGACAGTCATTCAGGTTTCTGCAAGAGCTGCGTACAAACCGCACTTTATCAAATGGTTTAAATGGCTCTGAGCACTTTGCGACTTAACTTCTGAGGTCATCAGTCGTCTAGAACTTAGAACTAATTAAACCTAACTAACCTAAAGACATCACACACATCCATGCCCGAGGCAGGATTTTAACCTGCGACCGTAGCGGTCGCTCGGCTCCAGACTGTAGCGTCTAGAACCGCACGGCCACTCCGGCCGGCGCACTTTATCATTTAGAGCGAAAAAAAGGACATCGTCGCTTGTGCAGTCAATGAATGCTTTGCCGCATCCATATACAACAATGCCAGTGATAAGTATCAGCGTAGTAATGTATCTGAAGTTTTATATCATCGAGGCAAATTAGGACCAAAAATAAAAAAAAGACAATTTACTTCCAAAAGTATTGTAACTGACATAGAAAAATCTGGAAAAATGGGAGAGAATAATGGTAAATGTTACATTCGAAACGTATTCTTGCCATTTGCAGAAAATAATTCACTGCTTTTGCTGGACTCTTGGCCTAGACGTAACGAAACCTCTGTTTTTAGGAGGAGTTCGAAAGGACTTTTAACATAATTCGGATTCCACCCGCAACAAACAGTGTGATTCAGCCTCTCGATCAAAATATTTTTCAGCAGTGTAAACCATTATTCAGAAAATTGCTGGATAATATAATTTCCGATAGCTCTTTATCATTTTAGGTTTACCAGCGGAACAGTGTTGCAATGTATCACCACAGTTTACGAATTTGTTCAAATAGGCAAAAAGACAAGACCCAGAACAAATGAGATAGCTAATTTAACGTACGAAAGGAGCAAATATAAAAATGTAGCGGCTACAATGGGTAGAAGGGAATACAGACTTTTAAAAAAATGAGATTGACAGAAAGTGCAAAATAGCTCAGCGGGAAAGATTTGAGGAGAAATGCAAGGTTTTAGACTACAGTCAGTTCCACAAGAAAGTGTACGGCGTTGTCTGTATGAAATAAAAGACACTATTATAATTATATGTTTACATGAAAATATATGTTATTACTAATTGCACAGTTACCTAATAGTTCATCAAATCACCTCCATTATCGATTATACTCATAGCTTAGCACCCTAGTCCTCTCTCCGGTAAATCATCCACATTTCCAAGTCCAACCTCTAAATATAGTTTGACCCACTTCGCAACGAATGTCTTTGACTTTCTAAGAATTTTAGCAGCAGCTCCATATGAAGTCTTTGGTCCTTTTGGATGGTTTACAAGGAGCACTGTCTCGTGACCCTTCAGATATTTTGCACCCATTTTAACCTGCAGCCTACAAAACAAAACATTCAACTCTCACACTTACACTGTGAAAACGCGCATTGAGTACGGATTCGAGATCACTACCAGTGATGTCGCTGCGGACTTTACAGTTAAAATTATGGCGTACACTTTTTTTGTGGTACTGACTGTATGTGAATATTAAGAGCTTGTATAGCTACTCAGTACCAAGGAAAGAAGGGAAGGCTGAACGATGGAGGGAATATATAGGAGGGCAACACAATGGAAATGATCTTCAAGTCAATGTTATAGAAAGGGAGAATTAGCTGAGTTGGGGGATATGATACTGACAGAAGAATTTGACAGAACACTGAAAGACCTAATTCGAAATAAGACACTTGGCGTAGACGACGTTCCTTCAGGATTATTGAGATCCCTGGAAGAGCCAGTCACGACAAAACTATTGCATCAGGTGTGCGAGATATGTGATACAGGTGAAATGTCTTCACACTTCAAGAAAAATGTAATAATTCCTATTCTAAAGAATGGATGCCGACTGGTGTGAATTGTTGAACCATCTGTTCAATAATAAGCGGTTATTATAAAATACTGACACGTCTCGTTCAAAGAAGAATGGATAGACTTCTGCTAGAAGCCGACCTTGGGTAAGATCGGTTTGGGTTCCAGATAAAAACAGGAACACTCGAGACAATACTGACTCTACGGCTTTGAAGACAGACTCAACAAAGGAAAACATACGTTTAATGTATTATAGAAAACTTTTTAAAACGTTATCTTGTTTATATGCTCTGAAATTTTGAGGGTAGCAGGGACGAAATACAGGTAATGACAGGCTATTTACAACTTTTACAGAAACCAAACTGCAATTCTAAAAGTCGAAGGGTAAGTAAGGGAAGTAACACTTGAGAAGGAAGTGAATCAGGGCTGTGGCCTATCCCAGAAGTTATTCAATTTGTACATTGGGCAAGGAGTAAAGGAAACCAAGAAGTAATTTGGAAGGGGAATTAAAGGATTAGATTAGGAAATGAGAACACTACAAGCAGTATATGAGTTTTGTTATTTGGGCAGCAAGGTAACTGACGATATCCATAGTAGAGAGGATATGAAATGCAGACAGGAAATACGAGTAGCAATGTAGCTTGCAGTAGTTATGCAGAAATGGAGAGGCCTGCACGGTATTAAACTATATGGTAGAGCTGCATCAAACCAGTCTCTGGACTGAGTAGCGTAACAACAACAATATTAAGTATGTCATCAAATCGTTCACATACGAGGTGGTCAGAAACAGTCTGAAAAGCTGGTAAGAATGTCGTAGGATAGGTTGTACTGGAAAATAATTCTTAAGAAAAAATTCGATATGTTGCACGGTTTGCTAGCTAATTAGCACTGAAGTTAGCCAATCAGGCTGTTGCACGCGCAAAATCAAACAGCCCACCGGAGATGGTGACAACAGTTGTTTTCCGTTTGAGTCACTAAAAGTGATTAAGAGATCAATACAAAAATTGGACATGGGGCGGTAGTAACGATGGAACCCGAACCAAAGGCTGAGCACTCTTGTGCGTTGTCATCTACACTATGAGGACTGACACCAACTGTATCTGGCGGGAGAAATAGCACGCACAACGGTCTGATTGGCTAATTTCAGGGCTAATTAACTCGGAAATGGCGCAACTTATCAAATTTTCTTCTTAACAGTTATTTCACAGCACAACCTACCCCGCAACACCCTTACAAGCTTTTCAGACAGATTTTGACCACCCTGTACATCGTGCTATTATCCCCAAGCTTTTCTATGGCACTGATGCAATCTTTCAAGGTGAAAGGAAATGGAAAATGTAAAGGTTGACATACGTTCCTTGGCCCCAAAATGATTTTGTTGAGTGTTACGAAGTCAGAAATGTTATGGAAGAACTGTTAGTGGATTATGAGAACCTACTGATCGTTGTCTGTGCTGTGTAATAAATTTATTTACTACTTACAGCTCGCCTTGCACATCTTCTTCATAAGCTCATGAATCAGGCATTCCCTGATAGGTGAACAGGAAGAGGGAGTCTTGTTTCGTGTTCGGCTAGTTCACTTGACTTCATGTAAGAGCATGTGAAAATGCTTGTGTATGAGACGCCTACAGAAAATGAAAGCATCTCCTGACAATAATTCTCACTGACTGACAGTGTTTGGAGAATATCGAGGTTGTTTGGGCGAGTAACAGACTGCTACAGTAGTACAACACAGTTCGTGTCAATCCAGTCTCCATTGTTGCCAAATTTATTCAAGATGGCGGCTCCAAGACGACAACAGTAGATAAGACAACACTGCAATGACGTCATGGCAGAAAGTTCAAATTTTGGCGGAAAATAGGTCAATTGGGTTACCTCCACTTACCTAACCCCCTCCCCTCCACCCTCCCATCGAAAATTGTTTACAGTTTCTTTAACATAATGGCATGAAACAAAAAAGAAATAAAATCAGAACATCGATTATACTAATTTATCGAAATTCAGAAGAAAAAATTTATTATAAGTACAATAGTATAGCGTTGTTGTTGTTACAAGCCGAGAAAGCGTATGTCGTGCTTGAAATGCACTCACATCAGTCAGTCATAACACTGCAACGACACTTCAGGACGAAGTTCAACAAAGATCCACCAACTGCTAACTCCATTCGGCGATGGTATGCGCAGTTTAAAGCTTCTGGATGCCTCTGAAAGGGGAAATCAACGGGTCGGCCTGCAGTGAGCGAAGAAATGGTTGAACATGTGCGGGCAAGTTTCACACGTAGCCTGCAGAAGTCGACAAATAAAGCAAGCAGGGAGCTAAACGTACCACAGCCGACGGTTTGGAAAATCTTATGGAAAAGGCTAAAGCAGAAGCCTTACCGTTTACAACTGCTACAAGCCCTGACACCTGATGACAAAGTCAAATGCTTTGAATTTTCGGCGCGGTTGCAACAGCTCATGGAAGAGGATGCGTTCAGTGCGAAACTAGTTTTCAGTGATAGATAAAAATTTTTTTTCTTAATGGTGAAGTGAACAGATACAATGTGCGAATCTGGGCAGTAGAGAATCCTCACGCATTCATGCAGCAAATTCGCAATTCACCAAAAGTTAACGTGTTTTGTGCAATCTCACGGTTTAAAGTTTACGGCCCCTTTTTCTTCTGCGAAAAAAACGTTACAGGACACGTGTATCTGGACATATTGGAAAATTGGTTCATGCCACAACTGGAGACCGACAGCGCCGACTTCATCTTCCAACACGATGGTGCTCCACCGCACTTCCATCATGATGTTCGGCGTTTCTTAAACAGAAGATAGGAAAACCGATGGATCGGTTGTGGTGGAGATCATGATCAGCAATTCATGTCATGGCCTCCACACTCTCCCGACTTAACCCCATGTGATTCCTTTCTGTGGGGTTATGTGAAATATTCAGTGTTTAAACCTCCGCTACCAAGAAACGTGCCAGAACTACGAGCTCACATCAACGATGCTATCGAACTCATTGATGGGGACATGCTGCGCCGAGTGTGGGAGGGACTTGATTCTCGGCTTGACGTCTGCCGAATCACTAAAGGGGCACATATCGAACATTTGTGAATGCCTAAAAAAACTTTTTGAGTTTTTGTATGTGTGTGCAAGGCATTGTGAAAATATCTCAAATAATAAAGTTATTGTAGAGCTGTGAAATCGCTTCAATCATTTGTAATAACCCTGTATATTGACCTACAGGAATTTCTATTGTTTCTCCATCTCAAAAAAGTTTACTATTTTTTTGTGATATTTGGTATTAAAAAAGCTGAATAAAAAACAACTAGTGACACATTAGTATGATTATCACGTATTAGAACAGTAAATCTTTTTCTAAGTATAGAAGATTTATCAATAAGTTGAAATAATCTACTCATTTATCACTGAAAAAATATTATTACGTTAAAAATTTTTAATAAATGAAAAAATATTAATAAATAAACAAAAGAGATAAGGGAGCCTAAAGTATGAATTCCAGAAAATAATTTAAAAAAAACGTGGAAAACTTTTACCAAATTCTATAAGATGTGCAATAATTGGACAAAGTGGTTGTGGAAAAACAACATTAACGTTTAATACTTATATTTTAGCTCTAGGATGGTTATATTTGTATAAAATTAAACATTTGTGTGTTCATTAAAAAAGTTTACAACAACAAAAGTATCAAGAAACTTTAAAACAATGTATAAAAAAATTGAAGATAAAATTAATAATACCTTGTTAGTTTCATTGAAAATAATGAAGATATTATTCCATTAGATGAATTTGAAGATAACTCAGATGTTGTATTTGATGATTTTAATCTACAAACTCAAGATATTGTAAGTGGATATTTTACTAGAGGTAGACACAAAGATATAGATTGCATTATTTAGCCCAATCTTACTCAAAAATACCAAAACACTAAGAGACAATTTAAATTTTTAAAATATTTTAGACAAAATGAAACATGTTTAAATCACATTTATCATGAATATTTTGGTGGAGATTTAAAGTTTAGTAATTTTAAAGAATTGTGTAATAAATCTTGGAATAATAAATTTATACTTACATTTAATAAAGGCATTTGTTGATGACTATTTTCTAAACGTAAGAAGAAAATCAACTATAAATTATTCAGATATAAGTTCTCCTGAAAAAAAGGTAAAGGTTTAGTTACAAAATATAAAGACAAATCAAAAGAATATGTTTGGTTGAATGATGTTAGATATTTGATTGATAGATTAGCAGGAATTCATAGTGCATAACTAGCTGGAAATGAAAATTATCATAATTAAAAATTTAGTATTGCACAAATTTTGACAAATAAATTTAGTGTTTTTATAATTGATAATCCAAAAGGAATTCCATATTTATTTAGATTTTTACATAATGTTGCACATACATTTTGGAAAAGTGAGGAATATGCAAAAGGTATATAAATACTGTAATTAACATTCTACCATTTGAAATACATCTCCCAGGTTATAATTACTGTGATCAAGGTACAAAATTAGCAGAAAGATTAGCAAAAAGTGTTAAAGGTATAAATCCTTTAGATGAAGCTTGTAAAAAACATGATATTGCTTAAAGAGATGATAAAGATTTAGTAAAGAAACATAGAGCTGATGAAGAACTTCAATTAGCTGCAAAAGAAAGAATGTATGTAAATGATGCTTCATTTGGTAAAAAAACATGGAGCAACAGCTGTTAGAGGAATAATGTATCGAGAAAGAAAATTAGGAATGGGAATTAGTGTTAATATTAACGAAAATGTTTGGGGATTATAAAAATATTTAATCTATATAAAAATCTTTATAGATTTTTAAACTATATAAAAATCTTTATAGATTTTTTATCTATATAAAAAATCTTTATTAAATTTTAACTACATAAATGAATAGCTTTACAATTAATTATACATTGCTACCTAGTGGTAAAACTAAACCAAAATCAGTCTAATTAAAGTTAAATATTGAACAATTAAATGGAATTGAACCATTTTTAACAGAACCACAAAAACGTAAGAAAGATAAAAATGGGTGGAAATTTACTTGTTACACTTGCTATTCCTTTTGTTATAAAAATTATTGAATATTTTGAAAAAAGGCAGATGGTAAAGGATTAACACAACATGAAGCTGGCTTTTTACCATTATTATTAGCTGCATTACCATATTTAGCAACAACAGGTTCATTAGCTGGTGGATCTGCAGCAACTGCAAAAGCAGTATTAATTAAAATAAAGAGTTAGAAGAACAATAAAGTTATAACTTGGAAATGGAAAAAGTTGGTAATGGAATAAAGAATGAAAAATATCAAAAAGTAAATGATAAATATCCTAATGCAATATGTAATTTTGAAATAGAAAAACTTACTAAACAATTAAAAATTAAATACTTTCATGGTGTTTACATGATTGTTAAATCAGTAAATAAACCTTTAAAAATTGAATATGGTATAGTAAATTGAGATACATTTGGCAATCCTTGTACCATTTTGGGTTTGTTGTTATAAAAATAGTGATAAAAATTTGTTTCTTATAGAAGTTTTTTTGTAATACAACAAAACAGTTTGTTAACTTTTTAGGAAAAACTGAACCTTACTACAATATAGAAAGAATATAAAATTTTGAGTAAGTAATATGTGGTCATTTATGTTTATTTGTTTTAAAATTCATGTCAGAATTATATTTTTCATGATATTATAGATTTAATAAATGGACATATTTGGATATTATATACATCTAACTAAATAAAATAATCCAGTATTTAATACGCCTACATTCAATTTAGAAAAAATTGAAATAATTGAAAATATTATAAAACCAACTACAATCATCAATAGATCCAAAGATAACTAATGTAATTAATCAATTACAAAATATTCTTAAAGAACTTCAATTATCAATAGATCCAAGGATAACTAACAGAATTAAACAACTATAAGAAAATTTAATACTACTTTTAAAATAACTAAACGTTACATTACTTTTAAAAATAGAAGACTTATTAATGTAAATATACAATTAAACAATTATAGGAAAATTTAATGCTACTTTTAAAATAACTAAAGGTTACATTTCTTTTAAAAATAGAAGACTTATTAATGTAAATGATACAATTGATGCAAACGATGTAGTTAAGAACAATACATAGAAACGGAATATGTTACAATACCACAATACACAAGCATTTTAAAACAATTCAATAACTATGTTAGTAAAGAAGATTATAACAATTTTCTTTCTGATTTAAAGCAAGTAATGGTATTATGGATGGAATTACGCAGCATTATAATAATAAATCATAATTCACATTAAGTTCTTAAAATTGGTCATATTTATTGTTTAAATTGTAATAAGTTTACTGAAACATGTAATCCACATAGAGTAACAACCATAAATGGAAGACAAATAATTAGAGATATTTGTACAATTTGTAAATAAAAAAAATTCATTAAAAATATTGTAATTGGTGAAGGTTTAAATAATATTTATGAAAATATAATTCACCAAAAAATATTTAATGAATTACATAAACCAATTAGTAAGAATATTTAAAGAACAAATGTTGTTTCTTTTAGTATAGATGATTTATGGCAATCTGATGTAGTTGAAATGGATACAGGTAATTTACAAGGAATTTCAAAACTACATTATTATAAGTATTTATTAACAATTATTGATGTTTTTCAAAATATGCATTTTCTGTTCCTATAAAGTTAAATCTAATATAAAAAAGTTAAATATATATTTGATTTTTTTCAAAAAAAATTAAAAGTTTGAAAACCAAATAATTTACAAACAGATAATGGTATAGAATTCTATAACAAGGATTTTCAAGAATTAATGGGGAACTTTAACATTAATCATTATTCAACTTCTTCAGAATTCAAAGAATTTTTGTTGAATGTTTTAATAGAACACTTAAAGAATGAATGTGGAAGAAATTCCATTTACAATGAAATTATAAAAATCTAATTGATAAGCACAATAATATGAAAGATTCTGCAATAAAAATGAAACCAAAACAAGTTAAAGGAAAATATTTAAAATGAAGTAACATTGTATCTAACGAAGAACCTAAATTTAAAAAAGGTAATAAAGTTAGAATAAGTTAACTTAAAAACCTTTTTTAAAAAGTATATACAGCTAGTTGATTATCAGAAATATCTGAAATTGAAGATGTTATTTATCCTAATCCAATTACACATAAATCAAAAGATATGAATGGAAATTTTTATAAATAAGAACTACTGAAACCAAAATGTCCAGATGTATACTTAGTTGAAAAACTTATAAGAAAGAAAGGCAATCAAGTTTATGTTCAATGGTTAAGTTTCGACAATTCACATAAGAGTTGGATAAATACAGATAAAGGTATTGTATAAAGAATTAGGATACTATTTAGTTTAACAATCAATTACTTTTCAAAAGAATTAGTTTACTATTAAGTTTAATAATCAATTAGTTTTTAAATAATTTGTTAAAAATCAATTAGTTTTTAATTAATTCCATTTAAAATAATTAGTTTACTTATTTAGTATACCATGCAATTAGTTTTTAAATAAGTTACAAATATTTCAATCAAATTTTGAATTCGAACATTTTGTACTTTAATTATTTCATCTTTTACTTTATTTACTTTCAACTTTCATTTTCATTCAAACATCTTTTATTTTAATTCTTTCATTGTTTAATTTATTAAATCATAGTAGCCTTTTATACAAAAATCTTTGTTTTAATTGATTTTTGTAAAAACTTTCCACTTTTATAGAAATATTTATATAGAAATAATTTTATTAATTTTCTAGAGATATATTTTTATTAATTTTTTAATAACTTACAATGATCATATGGTATTGCATCTGTTTGATTTTCCAATACAAATGTTTTATTATCATGAGGACGTAGTGCTTTTCTATTCACTTGAATTGTATATATTTCATTTTTTAACTTTTAATTACATTAATTTTTCTGTAATGTTCTAAATTTTTAAACAAGCAATCTATGTAATCTTCTAAACTTATATTGAATTTAACAACACATTTCTTAATTCCTTTAAATTTTTTCTCTATTTTGTCACAAACATTATAAGCATATATTTTTGCTTTTCCGTTACATTCATCTGTCATTGTACACACAACTTTTTTGTTCACTTGCGAAATACTATACAAATTATCTGCTCGATTATCACTTGTATCAAAATAATTAATCACTGGCTTCATATCTTCATCGAAGTCTTTACTTATAGATATTCCTATCTGTATCTTGATAACATAATTCAATATTTTCTCCATATTTAGGTTTCATAACTCTATAGTTAAAATCACACATTAATGCTTTATATAAATCAAATATACTTAATCAAACATAAATAGGTTTATCAAATGTTATTTTAGTTTTATTCATATGAATAGCAGCACCTTTTTCATTAAATATAGTTCAACATTTTAAGTTTTGTTTAGTAAATACTTTTTTTTAAAACTAATTTTACATTTTGTTTGTTTCTTATGTTCTGCATTGTTAACCCAAATAGAGTATTATTCATTAAATTGCAAAAAACTTCTTCTAAATTATTTTTAGCTTTTGTTCTTAACAGTGTGTTAATATCTATATACTTATTTAACCAATTATTTTGTTTAAATTTTAAAAATTTATTTACTTTTGAATGTTGCATTCCTAGACATAAATATCATTTTAGGTTTCTATAATGTACTGCATAATTATGTTTTTTAACAAAAGTAGCTATTAATTTACTTTCATTTGTACCTGGAACACGTTTTGATTCAGGAACTAATGGTAAATCTTTATGTAAATCATGTAATTCTTTTGGATGTTCTAAATCTACATCAAAAATAGAACCATTTTCACAACTGTTTGTTATTTCTTTTATTCTTGTACAATTAAATTCTTTGGTTTATCCCATTGAATATATTTCTTTTTATTGAAATAATTTAAATGTTTATTATTTGCTTTTACATATCTTTTACAACAATGTGGAATTACTCCTGCTACTCTTTTTTCAATCATTAGAAGCATATCATAATCATATAGTACTTCAAGTTCTTGTTCAGTAATTTTTTACATAGCATCCCAAGATAAACCTGGTGCTGTAAAATACCAAGAAGGATCTAGAGTATATGTTTTTATTCATGTTGTTCTAAAATTTCCAAAAACATCACTTAACAATAGTACATCAGTTTTAAGATGCCAATCATGATATTCACCGAGATTCTTTATATTGAATTTTTTCCAAACTAATTTTGCATGTTCATAATGTTCATCACTTAAGTCACAATCATTTTTCTTTTCAATTTTTTTCCAAAAATCCTTATAATCATATGGATAAACACCTTTTCTGTTTATCAATCGAAAAAATCATAAATTTAAACATATCTACAAATCTCATTTTTTAAGTTTTTACCAAAACTAATGTCTTTATTTCGATTGTTTGGTATTAGTTCTATTTCTCTATTATCATAACCAAGTTCTTTTACAAAAAGATGCGAATCAAAATCAGATAAATTATGTAAATAGGTTCAAGTTTTAGGTTTTAGTTTTAAATTACAATAATTGCACAATGGAGCGATATATTTTCCAGTTAGATAATCATGATGAACTTTATTATTACTCACATTTACACTAAGTAAAAACTTTAGAATTGTTATGTATTTAGTTTTCTTCAGATGTAAGTGGTTTGATTTCTTCCATTTCAGAATTTTTGGTCCTCTATAGACAAAGGGATCTTTATAATTGCTATAAACTTATTTAAGATAATAACAAAATCTACTTTGTTCATGTTTCTGATATTACATTCAATATAGTTCTGTATTTGATCACAATTATCCATTTTAAAAAGAAAACTTCCAAAATTAGCATAAATTACAAATGGAACATTTTGTGTATATCGATAGTTTTTAAAGTATACACATTCTCCTTAATTTGGCATTTCACCTTTTAATGGTTTTTTAGTGAAACTATTTCGTGTAAGATTATCTAAGTTTTCTGTACTATTGAAATGTGGTAAACATAAACCACAAATAAATTTTACTGTTTAATGTTTGGTGATTTGACTTGATACAACTCTAGATAAATTTTTTATGTAACTATAGTGTGAATTAATATCTTTCTTGAAATAAAGTAGATTTACATGTTTTTCCTTTTCAGACTTTCTAATTTTTAATGGATACATTTGATATGTTTCATCTTCATCTCAAATAAAAAGACATCAATTGATACATTACTTATGTTTTCTATTTTTGAAATATTTCAAGTTTTTTTATCAAGATCAAGACCAACATTTTTATATTATGTTATTATTTCAGCATCTTTATGTACAGGAAACAAGTTGCTTTTGTAGCCCATAGAAAATATTTTCATCATTATTTCTTGTATAAATACAAGTTTTTTGTTTTTTAATTAATTAGGTAAATCAATATAAAATGATCCTTTAATTGAATTAAATTTATTATTTGCTAGTCAAAAGCAATAACTCTATTCAATGACCATCCTGAACTTTGTTGTTTAAAAATATTTTTTCTCAACTATCCCTATTACCTGGTTTAAATTTTTTACTAAAATCTCTTTCTGTTAAAATAGTGTAGTTTCGTGTATTTTGTACAAGTTCTTGAACTTTTTCGTTTATTTCATTTGTTTATAGTTTATATTCACAATATAAATTAAAATTTATTTTAAAACCATTATGTACTTTCAAATAGTCTTTTACAATTTAAAAAGTTTTTGTTTTTAGTGTAGTTAAGAAATGATTAGGATCAAGTATATCTATACTATTTTCGAAAACGATAGTTTGTAATCAATTTTGAAGTACTTTTTCGACTAAGTAATCTATTTATTATATTTCTATCTCTTGGTTTCATTTTTTCAAATATATTTGTAGAAAATGGAATGATTCTTTTTAATAGTTTATCTTTGTTAGTTAGAAAAACCTCATAAATATTATAATATGGTTACTTTTTCCAAAAATTTTCACTGTGATCAGGTGTATAATTTGTAACAATATTTGTTTGATTTTCACTTTTTCTTCATGTATATAAATTTTAACAAAATTTGAATAATTTTTACTCTCATCAGGCATATAATTTTTATAAGTTTTATTTACTTCAAATTTATTATAATTTTTAAAAGTATTTCTTTTGTTTTCACTTACTTCAGAAGTGTTTTTTTCCAAAAATAAATGGGTTTTTCTAAATAGAATTTATCGATTACTAATAATAAATTTAATTAAATCAGCTTTATGTAAATTTGAATATCGTCATAATTTTTTTATTTTACAAAATTCGCAGTGTTTAGCAACATTTAATTTTTCTAGTTGTTGAGAAGCAATATAACATCCCATTTTGCTCTTTTATTTATTAGAAAAAAAATTCATTTGATTTGTAAAAAATATTTTTAATTAAATGATAATTATTTAATAAATGGATTAGGATTATTATTTGATAGATAATTAACCAAAAAGAGAATTATTTTATAATTGAGTTTAACAATTAGTTTTTAAACATTGGTTTATCATAGTTAAAAATGAAAAGAATTAGTTTTAAAAGATTTATTTAATATTTATAATTTATTTGAAAACTCGACATAAAAGTTTTCTGGGTTTGGTACTGCATCATAATGTAAAAACTACTGCTGCTAAAGAAAAACAAACGTTTCAGACACGATTGCAGCAGCCTTCTTCTAGGTCTATTTTTGAATGTTCTTCACTTAGATTTTGTTGTAAATCTTCCTTAAAATAATATTTAGCAACACTTCTTCCACATACAGAAGGAATTCGACCATTAGACGCAGAAGAAAGCCGCTTGAATCTTGGCCGAAATGTTGGTTTTTCTATAGCAGCAGTAGTTTTTACATTATGATGCCTTACCAAACCCAGAAAACTTTTATGTCGACTGACTGTGGCCACCAAAGCCTACGCAATTATATTTGTAAACTATTTATAAATTATTTAATTTAACAATCAATTAGTTCAACAATCAATTAGTTTTTAAATAATTAGTTTTAATGATTTATTTAATTAATCAAAAAGAACTATTATTATTTACTAGACAATTAATAAAGTTCATGATGCTTCTTCTTCTTTAGCTTTCTTATTCTTAATATATTCTATAGTAAATTTCCTACATTATCATTTTTTAATGGTTATGTGAAAGATTTATATAAAAACAATTTAAATCTTTAATCTTTTGACAACTTTTACATTTCTTTTTAGATGTAGTTGTTTCTTTAGTTACAACTTTTTCATTATTCATTGTTGATGTAGATTTTTCTTCATTATTCATTGTTAACAATATTTTTGAATGTTCTTCACTTGGATTTCGTTGTAAATGTTCCTTCAAATAATATTTAGCAACATTTCTTCCACATACACAAGGAATTCGATTTTTATTGTAATTTTTTACATGACATTTATTTATACAAGGTTTACATATAGTTCTATAACCATCTTTTGTATATTTCTGTAAAGTAATATTATCAATTGATTTCTTCATTGAACTTTATTTTTAACTTATTCATATAAATAATCTAAAATAATCATTATCAGAATCATCATCAGCTTCATAATGCTGATTTCTACATTGTTGAATTCTATCAAACAAAAGATTAAAAGATTTTTTAGTTACTGGTAAAGAATCAAATGCAGCCAATTTATCTTCTAATGATGGTTCTTTATTTATAATAATACTTCTCATTATCAACAATTTTGTTTTTACCTTTAACCATTTATCAATACATTCTTTATGAGAAATGTGATCACATAAACAAATAGGACAATCAACATCTTTTTCACATAGCTCAATTATTTCATAAGTATCTCTTTCTTTAGCTTGCATTTTTTTGTTCTCCATTCATAAAAAATTACTTATATTAGTTCTATAAAAAATAGAAAAAGAATAATTTTCAATGTAGCTATAAGTTCAAAACTACAATTGTTGACAAATATATTTGATATAAACTATAAATTTATTTTCGTAAATCTAGTAAAAATTTTTCTGTATAAATGGAAACTACTTTTATCATCAAGTCAAATAATTTAAGTATTTCTAAAGAAAAGTAAATGAGTAGAGATAAATGTTTTATATAATATTATAAACTGTGTATATTTAAATACTAGATTTTGAGAACAACTTTGTCTGGAAGTTAACAATGTTTTTAAAGTTATTTTACCAAATAGATTTTCTAAATTAATTGATGATTTTGATTTTTAAACAATTAAAAAAGGACAAACGAAATTGTAGTATAAACGAATGAAAAAACTTAAAAATAAAAATAATAATATAGAATTCACAAAATGATTTTTAAAATTGATGTATTTTTGTTAATTCTAATTAATTCTAATTAATTTACTTTGTGATTTTTTGTATAATATATTTTGTTATCTAATACATTTTCATAAATTTACTTATGCTCACAGTGTGATTTTTTAAAAGAACGTAATTTGTTAACTAATATATTTTAATAAATTTATTTACGTTCACAGTTTAAATTTTTTTAAAGATAATGTACTTTTCTTAACTAATACCTGTTATTTTGCTACACTCACATAGTAAATTAAATAGTGAAGTTAGAAATCGGATGTTTATTGTATTTAGTTATGTTATTGTAATAAACAGGTATTTAGTTAATGATAATAAAATTGCTTGATTTAATTAAATATACTGAATTTTTAATTTAAATTTCAAAAATCGCTTGTTTTATATATCAAATACAGAATTTATTTTAACATTGCGTTAGTGCGCCAGAACCTACAAAATTATTCTACTTTATTAGTTATTAAACCTACTTCTGCATCACCCTTTTTGATTTTGTATTTATAACTCTGTATTCACCTGATCCGAAGTACTGTTCCTCCTGCCATTCAACTTCACTAATTCCCACTATATCTAACTTAAATCCATCCATTTCTCTTTTTACATTTTCTAACCCATCGGCCCGATTAAGGGATCTGACATTCCACGCTCTGATACGCAGAACGCCAGTTTTGTTTCTCTTTATAACGATGTCCTTCTGAATAGTTTCCTCCTCCAGTTCTGAATGGAGGACTATTTTACCTCCAGAATATTTTATCCAAGAGGCCGCCATCATCATTTAACCATACAGTAAAGCTGCATGCCCTTGCGAAAAATTATGACTGTAGTTTCCCCTTTCTTTCAGCCATTCACAGTACCTGCTCAGCAGGCTGTTACAAGGCCAGATCAGTCTTTCATCCAGACTGTTCCCCCTGTAGCTACTGAAGAGGCTGCTGTCCCTCTTCAGGCAGTATGATAAGACATGCAATTAGAGCACTACTGACCAGCTTTTTTCTGAGCTTTCCTAAGCCTATGACATCATGTAAAGCCTACAAACAACTTCTGCCATGATCACATTGTATTTTGTTTTTCGACATATCGCTACCAGCGTTAATGCAGTTTACATGTGTCTCAGGCATATTGCTCATTCAGTACCTCGTACAACATGAAATATTTATTTTTGACCATCATCCAAAATACTCAGTTTTGAACCATCTGCCTCCTGCATAATCTGGACACGAAAGGTTTCGGACACCCTGTATAAACTTGTTGCTGATGATAGTGTTTCCTTCAGGGATGTAACATAGATCAGTAAGTGTAAAGATATCCGAAATAATTTTGAGGAGCTCTCCAATATGTTATAATGAAGGGTATGTGGAAGCCGGTTAAGACGTTGACAATAAAACTCTGGACTCAGTCACATCGACTAAATGTCTGGAAATAACATTCTTAGGCGATATGAGATGGAATTCAGATGTGGAACCAGTTTCTGGAAAGAAAACATTTAAGACTAATTTCTGATGAGATATTTCTGGAAAGCTGTATCTCATCTGCAAAGGAGAGTGCATATACTCTCATTCACCCTCTTTCTGAATTCAGTTTCAGTGTTTAGAATCATCATCTAGTCACATCAAAGGAACAGCTCACAATCACTTAGCTCCTTGCTGCCAATACTGTAACCGGTTTACAGATTGAGGGAATGTTGGGAATCTCAGAAAGAGAGACTACTTTTTTCTAGTGAAATGCAATTAGGTAAATTTAAAGAACCAGCATTTCATATAGACTGTAATAAAATGCTACTGAGTTCATACATAAACCAAGATATGCAGAAAATATGTCACGTTTGATGCTTCGTCGAAGAGGTCTCTGGACACAGAGCTTGGGGAAAAAACTGGCTGCGTCCTACTTGTACAAAATCTTTCAGAATTCGCCATAAGCGACTTAGGGAAACGATAGCTACCTAAATCTGGATGAGTCAGCCACCACGGCGCCTTACTCTATAAACAGGATAAGGGAGATTAAAATACGTGCAGAGGTGTGCAGACCTTCATGTTCTGTTCGTCTTATATGCCAACGGAACAGGAAAGGGATCGAATGAGGAAGATCTTTTGTAGTCCGATTCCTATTTTCAATCATTGCACGCTTACTGAAATCTCAGATATTGTGATGAACAATTGAAGAATAGAAAGTCCCTCAACACAGGTAAGGTGACTAGCTTCTTTAATAGATGCCTTTTGAATTGATTATGAGAATGGACTTACTCCCTCTCTAGCAGTATTTTATTGTAGGTCCATGGGTAAAAGAAACGTTACAAACGAATGGAAGAGGGCGTGGCTCATTAACCGCCTTTAAGAGAGGTCACACAATAAATGCGCTTAATTTTCTACCTAAATGTCTGACACTAAAACCTGTGGAATTATGGAGCACGTATGTTTATGCTTGCGTGCTAACGGCCTTTCCGCAGTAGTAACACCGGTTCCGGTCAGATCAGCGAAGTTAAGTGCTGTCGATATTGGTTAGCTCTTGGATGGGTCACCATCCAGAGAGAGGTGCACTCAGCCTTTGTGAGTCCAATTGAGGAGCTACTTGATAGAAATGTAGCTTCACCAGTCACGCAAAGTGACAACGGCTGGGAGAGTGGTGTGCTGACCACATTCTCCTTTGTATCTGCATCCGGTGACGCCTAAGGATGAGGATGACATGACGGCCGGTCGGATCGCTAGGCCTTCAAGGCGTGTTGGGGGGGATTGACTTTTTCGTTTTTATGCTCGCGTATGGCCACTGCTTATCCGCCTCCGTAACTGAGTGGTTAGCTTAGACAGCTGACACCTGAAAAACCTGGGTTCGATTCCTGGTACTGCCAGACTTTTCCTTGTTGGAGGACTGGTGCGGGATGCACACAGCCTCGTGATGCTACTTGAAGTGCTGCTTGATCGAGTAGTAGCGGCTCCACGGTCTGGGTAGTGTGCAAAATAACTGGGAGAGCGGTGTGCTGACCACATGCCCCTCCACATCGCATGCCATCGCAAGACAGAGGATGACACGACGGCCGGTCGATTTCCCTTGGATGCTCGTGGCCTGGCAAGGAGCTCGCTATGACCAGCTGCTTGTTAGCGTGTTGGTTCACGCTTTGAACGCAATAAAACAGTGGTACTGTGTGGTGTGGATTCGACAAGTCCTTGGTAGGTCTCTGCAGTTATGTGGTACAAGAGGTCTACGCACAGATCACCTAATTCACCTATATTACTGGCTGGTGATTTGTAGGCGTCCCAGATGTGTTCCGTCGACTTCAGAGCAGACGAATTTGGTAGCCAAGACTTTGATAGGAGTTCACTATCACGCTCCACAAAGTACTGTAGCACGATTCTGGCCTTGTGATACAGACAGCTACCCTGCTGGAAGATGTCATCGCAGTAGGGAAAGACATCACGAATGAAGGGATGCAGATGCTCCACAGTAATGTCCACGTAGTCCACAGTTGTTGTGGAGCCTTACCATGGGATCCCACGTGAATGTCTTGCATGGCATAATACAGCCCCCACTGTCCTGCATAGTGGCGCAGTGAATGTTTCAATCAGCATTTCGCCTGGATGACGGCATATCGAGTCACAACCATCGACCTAATGTAAGATAAAAAAGTGATTCATCCATCCAGGCGACACATTCCACTTGTCCACGGTACAACGTCCATGATTCCGTGCCCACTTCAATCATAACTAATGAAGTCGTGGGTCAATAAGGGAACACACCGGCGTCGTTTGTTACAGAACCCAATGTTCGACATCATATATGCTACAGATCGCCGCCTCTTATGCGTTACAGAATGGCTAAGCCTCCTTCATCCACGTTCAATGTTGAGTCGTGGGCGTCCAACACGACACATTCTCATGATTTCAATGTCCTTCAATCACTTTTCATACTTGCTCACTACAGTAGCACATAAACTTCCAACCATCTTCCTCGTTACCGAAATGCTCGATCCGAGGCGCTGGGCCATAACAATTTGCCTTTTGTCAAACTCTATTATGGCAGTGGATTTCCCTATTTCGGCCATTACCGTCGTTAGAACGATTCCTCATCGTCTCTGCCCCGCCTATACAGGGAGAACATTAATAAAGCTGACAAACTACAGGGACGGATTCCTGACTGGAAATGCAAGAAAAAGATCGTATTAACATGTGTCGGGAAATGCATCATTGCCACAATAGATGGCGCTGACGAACGACAGTTCCTCTTACTGCGTTCCGTGTGTTCCTTGCGTGTTGCAGGTTCTGCGATTGACGCAGAGTACTGTAAGCGACAGGATGGTCTGGTGCTCGTATTGGGAACAAGCCGAGATGGTGTTTGTGTACAGCCAAGCAGATGGAAATGGTCAAGAGGCAGCACAGCTATACCAAAATGGGTACCCTCACAGACGCCAACCACATCACACAACATTTCAAGCTCATTCTGGGAGTTTGTGTGATCATGCGTCCTTTCAGACAGACGAACGTGCAGGGAGGCGGTAGTCTGTGCATACACCAGATTTGGAGGACAGGGTTCTGCAGGATACTGAGACGAACTCTAGTATACGATTCTGCAACTGAACATGTACCCCCCCCCTTCCTAACTTAACATCAAAGAACTCTCTCAGTACTCCATCCATGTCCTTTATCCCTTCTGGCTTCCTTCATCTTGTCAGCTGAAGTGTGTTTACCATTTCGTTTGGACAAAAACACAATATTGTTCTGGTAGACGCCACGACAAACGCTTATACGCACGTCCTCATAGTAAAGGCTTCTCAGCGTATACTCATAAAGGAAAGACTTCCAAACATTGTGGATATAAATACATCAATGTATAACCGTCACAGAAATATAGTGACGGAATTGGGAACTGTTCTCCATCAAGCACATGCCCAATATTCATCAAACTTTGTAGAGATGTTCATTACATAACGTGCATTAAATGACTGAACTTTCTTCCCATTTGGAACTGATGTCCATCAGCAGCAGCAATATGAGGTGTGGCCCCTGAGGGACGAATAGAAGAGCTTAATCATTGTTCTGTGAAAGCAAACAGTCTCTGAACGTCAGGAACTTCTTGCCATATCTCAGACACATGGTTTGTCAGTTCACGAAGATTGCTGGGTGGAATCTGGTATGACATTACGTGTCTTCCCATTACATCCCAGACATGCTCCATGGGTCACAAATCAAGGGACTGGTCAGAGCATTCAAGGACCCGCAAGTTCCTCAAGACAGTCGTGGTGTGAGCCCAAGAGCGAGCAGTGTCGCATTATCGTGCTGGAATACATCATTTCCAAGAAGTGTATGACAACAGGGTTTACCATTCTTGCAACATACTGGTGATCATTTATCCTCCCTTCAACAATTATCGGATCAGTCCTATCGTTATCACCAATAGTCGCCCCCCCCCTCCCTTGCTATGATTCCAGGGGTTGGAGAGGTATGGGTCTTGAGAATCGCTGCTTCCTATGACCTTTCACCAGGCTGTCCACGGTCACACTGGCGTCGATATGACCGCCACAAGCAGGAGCGAGATTCAGCGCTCAACACCACAATATTCCACTTAACGTCCCAGCTGATTCTGACTCTGCATCACACAAGTCTCTGTTCTCTACGGCATTGTGTTATTTCAACTGTTGTCATCCGCCTGTCCGCTATAATCAGCCAAAAAACTCTATGACCTTCTCGTGGTATAGTCCATCTGCAAGGACCCATGCCTACCCTTCCGTCCTCACTGTTGTCCTTCGTCCATCTTGTCACTGATGAACATATCATACAGACATGGAGTCTGTGATTGGCAATTTTCGGTCGAGATGTTAATTGTGTAAAGCTTTCCATTTCCACCAGTGTAAGACAAAACACCTACTTTCATCAAGAAAACAGTTGCTTTCATCTAGTTGATCATATCTTTTTAGACAAAGCTTAAACCAAGCAAATATCTATTTACGTAGCAATGAATGTACTGTAGGATCAAGACGTACAGCTAGTCATGATAAACAACATATTGGGACGCAGTATTGAGACACCTCTAACACGATCTAATTTAAAAATAATTACCAACGCGATATTTATAAGTAACCAGACGCTAATATCAGATTCATTGTAGGCAAACTAATCGGAGTACACAATAGAAAGACAGCTAAAAGTCATGAATCGCTGTTGGGGTTAGAACTTTATAAACTTGAAAGACATGTCTGTTATACAGAATCACGCTTTAGTTGCAGCTATAAAAATTGTGCCAACTTTTAAACAAAAGTTATTAAAAGCTCTGGGGGCACGCACATAATGCCAGAAATTACTTATACAAGAGCACTGACGCTAAGAATCAGATAGTAATACAAAAGATAAAACATCAGCCAAGAGATCACGTTAACACAATATACTTATCTGAATGGAATAATCATAAACGGAAATTTGCAGGTATTTGGTGTTATAAAAATCATTTGCTAATACAACATACGCAGTAAGATCAAATTACCTGAAGAAATACCTAACAGCCATTTTTGCTGATTGCTGTATTTCTCAAACAATTTAATCCACAGTCATGGAGTTCAGCCACCATTATAATGGTTACATTAATGTCAACAGGATCTATCAGTTTGGTAGAAATATTAACTTCTTTGTCAGAAAATTCCTATATAAGTTAAAGCACTCCGTCTTCAGGCCACAAGTGGCCCGCCGGGACCACCCGACCGCCGTGTCATCCCCAGTAGAGGATGCGGATAGGAGGGGCGTGTGGTCAGCACACCACTCTCCCAGTCGTTACGATGGTTTTCTGTGACCGGAGCCGCTACTATTCGGTCGAGTAGCTCCTCAATTGGCATCACGAGGCTGAATGCACCCCGAAGAACGGCAACAGCGCATGGAAGCCCGGGTGGTCACCCATCCAAGTGCCTGCCACACCTTACAGCACTTAACTTCGGTGATCTGACAGGGACCGGTGTGTCCACTGCGGCAAGGCCGTTCCTGTATAATTTGATTGTCTTAAATAGTTTCCCAATTTCCCAGTCATATTAAAAAAAAAAAGATTCCTATCAAACATAAAAACCTATATGTAGTTGTTAGTACTTCAGATAGAATACTGAAAAGCTGTTCTCACATAATGATTACTGTCCTTTCTGAAGTATATGGGATTATTAAGCTGACCTATTCACCTCAAATACTTCCTAACCCGTTTACCATATTGCCATATTGTAGTTCGGTTTTCACCCTAATGAATTGTAAGAAAATCCTCACTAAACGACGTATGCTCTCGTGTCACAACTACATTAATTACAGAGGTATTACTATACTTTCCACTTTTTATATGTAACCATAATAATTTTTGTTGCTAGTATCGTAGGTATCAGAGACGAATTCAATTGCTTTTCATTCTTCGAAATTCGACAAATAGTTTAGGAGAAACTGCGATATTTAGAATTTTGGATTTTTCTGTTTCTGACATTGAAATCATTGCTGTCTTGTGCAGAAGATCGCGATTTCATACCTCAATAAGAAAATCTTCATGTCGAATGAGAGAGAAACACACTGTCGCACCGCCGAGATACCAGTATAAAGGGGACTCAGTACGAATGTAGCTTTCACCCGTCTCATCTCCTCGTCTGTCATTGCGTAGATTATATGATTTTGCAGAATCATCTGTATAGCGTCTTGCATTGATAGCCTATAAGCTGCAAACCAAACACTGTAAATGTGAATTTCATCGGCGAGTTAAAACATCACTTGGTGTTTTAAAAAACGTGATTTTGGCTTGTCAAAAAGTTTTCATATATATTTCTTCTTACACAGGTTTTGTTGTGACTGATCCTTTCTTTGCTTTTGAGGGCACTGCACACATACATTAAAAATCAAGGGATGTATTAACTCGCCGATGAAATTCACATTTACATCGTTTAGTTTACAGATGACAAGATATCAGTGCAGGACACCATGCAGATGGTCCTGCAATATCATATAATGTAAAATCATGGTAAGAAGCAAAACGAACAAAAACTTTTTTAGGACTCACTTTGTTAGATCGGCTACAATGTAAAACTTGTTCAATTTTTACAGTTTCCAATAAACAAAACTCACTGATGATGGCACAGAGGCGCCGAAACCTGTCTGGATAAAAAGAAAAACAGTGTTTTTGCAAAAACGCGGAAGCTATATCCTACAGTTTATCTGCAAACACGGAAAGAAACACAAGAGCTTCAGAGCCAAAAGAATATTATCCCACATAAAGATTCCATAATCCACAGATCCACAGATCCTAACTTGCACGCTAACGTGATGCCCAAACTCACCTTCGTTACCTTCCGCTCTCATACATCCTTGCTCCCTCTCGTTCTCCCGCAGGTGAGCAGGGACTCAGCTCCCAATCTGAGTATCAGGTCCGAAAAGCCGTCCACGTCCGCAGCAATGCTGGTCCCGCATTCCATTATCCATTGGCCTCATAATTACCCATGGTGCCCTCATTTACCACCATAGGCACCACAAAGAACCACTGCCCCCCAAATCCAAGCCCGAGCACACTGTCGTCAAAAATGCCTTACCTACTATGACCACATATCCCAAGATTTTAAAAACCCATAAACTTGTCCCCATTTCAAAAACAATCACATCCTCGAACAATGCTCTATCTTGCAATCCAAACCACAGTGTAACGGCTACATTCTATCACATCTGACCTTTCCCACAAATGCAAGATAAAAACCTCTTCCACAAAACCAGAAATGACTGTCTCAGTATCTGACACAGAAACACCACTCTATACTAACAACTCCCTATACCTTAACCTCACCACAAAATGCACTGACAGAAAAAAAAACGAAGCAACAAGCAGGAGATGTGCAACATAAATGAAATTTGGTAGGCGTGTTTCTACATCTGAAATATGATATCTATTCAAATTTGGCACCAGTCGCATAAGAGTGGCGCTAGTAACACCACTATGAGGGTGCAAATCAGGTTAACTTTAAATACACACTGTAACGGTCGTGAGCGTTAGTAACCTTTGAGATTGGACGATGTGAGTTGATGTTACTGGTGAGTTAGTGTTAGGTAAGACCGCCTGTAAGACGATAAAGACCTCATTATCAACATCTCACTGAGTTTGAATGAGGTCATGTAATAGGGTTACGAGAAGTTGGATGTCCCTTCTGCGATATTGCAGGAAGATTTGGCAGGAAAATAGCCACTGCACATGATCGCTGGAAGTGGTGGTCACGAGAATCTACGATCACAAGAAGACCTGGCTCAAGACTGCCATGTGGCACTATCGAGGAAAAAGAGCATTGTCTTTGGCGTATGGCTCTGGTGCGTCGTATTGTATCTGCAGGAGCAATGGGAGCAGCAGTTGACACCCCAGTGACACAACGAACTGTTACAAATTGGTTATTTCAAGGACAGCTATGAGCCAGACGTCTTGTAGTATGCATTCCACTGACCCCAAACAACCATTATTTGGGACTTCAGTTGTGTTAAGCGAGAGGTCTGTTGCGTTTTCTGATGAAAGCTGGTTCTGCCTCAGTGCCAGTGATTGCCGTGTGTTGATTAGAAAGAGCCCAGTTGAGGGCCTGCAACCAACTTGTCTGCTTGCTAGACACACTGGACATGCACCTGGAGTTATGGTATTGGGTGCTATTTCCTATGACAGCAGGAGCACTCTCGTGGACATCCCAAGCACCCTGACTGTAAATTTTTACGTCAACCTGGTGATCTGACCCATTGTGCTGCCATTCATAAGCAATATTCAAATGGCTCTGAGCACTATGGGACTTAACAGCGGAGGTCATCAGTCCCCTAGAACTTAGAACTACTTAAACCTAACTAACCTAAGGACATCACACACATCCATGCCCAAGGCGAACCTGCGACCGTAGCGGTCACGCGGTTCCAGACTGAAGCGCCTAGAACCACTCGGCCACTACGGCCGGCAAGCAATATTCCAGAGGGTGTTTTCCAACAGCAAAACGCTCTCCCATATACCGCTCTTGTAACCCAACATGCTCTACATAGTGTCGACATGTTGCCTTAGCCTGTTCGGTCACCAGATCTCTCTCCAGTAGAGCACATATGGGATATCATTGGACGACAACTCCAGCGTAATCCAAAAAGAGCATTAATCGTCCCTCCGACCAAGTGCAACAGGCATGGATTTCCATCCAACAAACTGACATCCGGCACCTGTACAACACAATGCATGCACGTTTGCATGCTTGCATTCATCATTCTGGCAGTTACACCGGTTATTAATGTACGAGTATTTCACGTTTGCAGTGGCTTATCTCGTTTTTACATTAACCTGTGGTCTTGCAATGTTAATCAGTTAAATATGTTACTAAGACAAAAGTATTACCAAAATTTAATTACTCTTCATTGATTACTTTTTGGTGCTGCGATTTTTTTCCTCATTGTATGTAACTCTTTTCATCACAACTGTCCTCCAAAATATCACTCCCTGTCGTCAAGTCATACTAGCTGCTCGTTTCATACCTCAACTAAATGCCACCGTCACATATGCCTACAACCACTTGCATTTCACTTTCTTCTGCCTAGGTACCCCAAATATATTCTTCCAGTTGACATACAGAAGCACCAACATCATTATTCAACCAAAACGATCATATAGGAAATAATTATCAACACTTGGATATCACCGGATTTACTAACATTATCTCTATGTTTGTCTCCTTTTTATACGTATTTGTTCTAATTAAGTCATATCTTAAAAAAATGTATGGCTGAAGAGCAGTTTACATTCTACTGCCAGCCCGAACATCTTTGGGAGAATGAAACAATAATAAAGAAAGAACTTATCTTTCTATTCCGTCTCTGAAGTTCATGTGTATCAAATATAGACTCCTTTGAGAAAAAAGGTCTTCTTAGCAGATAATACAAGAAAACTTGAAGAGTAGTTAAGAAGTACGCTGAAAGCTATCCTCACCACAGAGCCACGTCAAACCTGCTTAGAGAGTGATGGATAAGTCCGCAGCATACGGAGCGACCAAAATATATAATCTGACAGATGTTGCTCATAATTCACATGTTAGCTCCAGAGGAATTACGACCGCCATCATTGTTCGCAATTTGACTGCAGGCAGATTCCATCCATATTATTAGTAACTTAACCAGCAGGATAACAGACTACAAATGAAGTTCCGTCCGTCAGATATGATGTGACATCCAGATATTTAGTTCTTTGTTTCTTTCTTGAAATTACTGTCCTTAGCAATGAAGTACCCTTAACAAATCATGGAAATCTGAATGTAAGAAATATGCACTATTGATCCACTGAGAATCTGCACTGGAAAATAGGATGACCATCAGAGGCTGTGGAGTGTGAATGTTTGGTTTAGCATTACAGCATACTATGTATTCATCCTTTGCTTCACTAAAGATACACACAATTTCTCTCCAAAGTGCTACAGATTTCACTAGAGGCAATATCATTTGAAATAAATAAATGTCAGTGGTTCCAGCGACAGTTGGTGCCTAGCTGCTCACTCGCCTGTGGCTAGGAAATCATTCACAAAGCTTTTTCCTTGTTACTGAACAGCACATGAAGGCATTATCGGCTGTTCCACACATCCACCTGATTTGACGCCACTGAACTTTTTCCTCTGGGATAAGCTCGAAGATGATGTCTACGCATAAATTTTGGCGACCAGTCAGGATTTAAAACATCGCATTGTTGTAATGCGTGCAACGATGTTAGAGGAATTTCTTTAATCTGTCCAGAAGTACATGTACCAGTGGTTACAAACATGTATCGCAATAAACAGTCGGCATTTTTGATGATGTAAATCTAACTTTGTGGAAGTGCTTATAATCAATTTTCTTTTTCTTACTGTTGCAGATTTTTTAATTTTACGATGTGAGTAGTAGAGCTAAGCAGGTCGAATCCACTCTGCATTTGTGTCAGATTTCCGATAATGTCATCGATGAAGTCACCATGTAACATTGCCATATTTCTAGTTACTTCTTCCATCCACTGATCTGATGTCATAGCCCAATTGACCTATGTGTAAAGCGACAGGAAATCCCAGAATACTGACAGCCTAAATGTCCTAATCGTAAAATTGCGTAAAATTTTAAAAAATTCAAGTTAATCAGTTGTCCGTTTGGTATAAAATCAAAAAAGGTGGATCTATGAATCCAGCCGAGGGAGCATAGTTGTCATGTCACTTGTGTCTAGTATAGAATCCAAGATAGCCACTGGGTTTTCTACAGACCTCTGTTGCCATAATCCAAAATAGTGGACCAGTGGATATGAGCCTAGCCCACATAGTTGCCAGGTCACCTGTGCAAAGTGTAGAATCCAAGATGGCCACTGGGTTTTCCCCAGCCTCTATGATGTCATAATCCAAGAAGGTGGATCTGGAATATGAGCCCAAGCCGCATGTTTGCAAGGTCACTTGTCCTGCGTGAAAATCCAAAATGGCAAACCTGACGACAGCCTCTGCGACAAAAGAATACGACATAGCGACCCAAGATGGCTGACCTGGGCATATGAGGACAGCCAGATAATTTGTGCTAAGAGTCCAGTTGTCCTAAGTTTAAAATGCTGGTAGTTCAGTTGTCCAAATTTTAAAGTAACAGGTAAACAATTTCTCGGAGTGGCATTATGTGGGGCTGACGTACGCTGCTGGTGGTCATGGAAGGCCCTGTAACAGCTGTACGATACGTGAATGCCATCCTCCGACCAATACTGCAACCATATCGGCAGCATATTGGCAAGGCATTCATATTCAAGGACGACAATTTGCGCCCCCATCGCTCACTTATTGAGAATGACTTCCTTCAGGATAACGAAATCGCTCGACTAGAGTGGCCAGCATGTTCTCCAGAACATACCTGGGAAAGATTGAAAAGCCCTGTTTATGGTTGACGTGACCGACCAACCACTCTGGGGGATCTACGCCAAATCGCCATTGAGGAGTGGGACAATTTGGGCCAACAGTGCCTTGATGAACTTGTAGACAGTATGCCACGACGAATACAGGCATGCATCAGTTCAAGAGGACGTGATACTGGGAATTAGAGATACCGGTGTATACAGCAATCTGGACCACCACCTCTGAAGGTCTTGCTGTAAAGTGGTACAACATGCAATTTGTGGTTTTCATGAGCAATAAAAAGGGCGGAAATGATGTTAAGGTTGATCTCTATACCCATTTTCTGTACAGGTTCCGGAACTCTCGAACCGAGGTGAGGCAAAACTTTTTTTGACGTGTGTAGTATCTTTCTACAG
The DNA here is from genome assembly GCF_023864275.1 of Schistocerca cancellata. Lineage (NCBI taxonomy): Eukaryota > Metazoa > Arthropoda > Insecta > Orthoptera > Acrididae > Schistocerca > Schistocerca cancellata. The sequence continues at coordinate 803,612,806 of NC_064629.1, forward strand.
AAAACATAGTACAGAACTGTGTAGAATATTTATAAAATAACTTAACAGTATACAAAAAATATATTTAAGTTAGGTCCCACAGGTTGGAACAGCTTAATATGTTTTCACAGGTTGATGCAATTATGTGTCTTCAACAACATGGAACAGTTTTTACATCTTGGAATAAACTTTAACCATATTTTACAGTGTAAAATAGATTCAACAGTTGAAATTGTATCACGTGAGATGGTTTTTACTTTACAGCTTGCATGTGAGACGTAATATAAAAAATTGTTACGATCCTGATTTGTACGCCCAGGAGAAGAAAAAATTGCATTAATTCACATACATATTATGCTAAGAGTCAAACTCACATTCATAGTATGCACTCACATACATTGTATGCACTCTCACACATATGTTTAATTGTGCACATATGCACATTTATGCACACAGACACACACTATATATATATATATATATATATATATATATATATATATATATATATATATATATATATATATATATATATTTGACTTTTTCCATTGTGTACGAACTTAAGTGACTAATCGATGAGAGGATACAGAAAAAAAGGTCCAATGAACTTATGTCTGGAAATGAATGGTTTCCATGATAGAGACCATTTATGCAATCATAAATTGTTACAGAGACTGTGGTCTAATGCACACTGCACAATGCAGCCACAGTTACAGTATTTGTTGAATATGGTTTCTATGTGCCACAACACATGTGTGTGTGCACTGTAGCATGTTCTGTCTCACATCTACATCCATACTCCGCAAGCCACCTGACGGTGTGTGACGCAGGGTACCTTGAGTACCTCTATCGGTTCTCCCTTCTATTCCAGTCTCGTATTGTTCGTGGAAAGAAGGATTGTCTGTATGCTTCTATGTGGGCTCTAATCTCTCTGATTTTATCCTCATGGTCTCTTCGCGAGATATACGTAGGAGGGAGCAATATACTGCTTGACTCTTCGGTGAAGGTATGTTCTCGAAACTTTAACAAAAGCCCGTACCTTGCTACTGAGCGTCTCTCCTGCAGAGTCTTCCACTGGAGTTTATCTATCATCTCCGTAACGCTTTCGCGATTATTAAATGATCCTGTAACGAAGCGCGCTGCTCTCTGTTGGATCTTCTCTATCTCTTCTATCAACCCTATCTGGTACGGATCCCACACTGCCGAGCAGTATTCAAGCAGTGGGCGAACAAGCGTACTGTAACCCACTTCCTTTGCTTTCGGATTGCATTTCCTTAGGATTCTTCCAATGAATCTCAGTCTGGCATCTGCTTTACCAACGATCAATTTTATATGATCATTCCATTTTAAATCACTCCTAATGCGTACTCCCAGATAATTTATGGAATTAACTGCTTCCAGTTGCTGACCTGCTACTTTGTAGCTAAATGATAAGGGACCTATCTAGTTGAAGATACCACTTCCCGTAAAAGTGGCCTCATCTGTTAATATGATGGATGACACAAATCCTGGAATTGTGGTTGCCTGTTGAAGAAACCAGTGACAAAACTGCTCCTGATGTGGAAAGTCTGTCGCTAGAAACCCCTGAACGTGCTGTAAGCGATACGGAAGTAACAATTGTCATGGAGAATGTTCCACATAGTAGTCTGACTTATCCTGTACCGGTGGGCCAACTGCCTGGTACTGACGAGGGGGTCGCCTTTCATAGTGTTAATCACATTTCCCTTCAAGTCTGATGTCCGAACGTTTCGGGTACGTCCTTCATGATTTTCTGCTTCCAGAAACGACCCTGTCTCAGACAAATGGCGAAACACTGTTGTAAACATTGAATGCTGTGATTGTTGTCGGCGGTGATACGTCTCCTGAGACAACCTTGCTGCCCGCCGCCCTTTGCCGTTTGCCTTTCCATAAGTAAACACCATGTCGGCAAGCTCTCGGTTAGAATACAGAACCATTGTGTATCACATCCGCTGCAAGGTGAGTCAGCAAGAGAAGTGAATCGGACACATTACCAGTTACTATGGCAAGAGAGGGCGTATTAGGCCTTAGTCTCTGTAGCAAAGTATGATTGTATAAATGCTCTCTGGCATGTAAACCCTGCTTTTCTTGACATAAGCTCATTAGACCTTGTTTGTTCTGTATCCTCTCATCGATCAATCCCTAGAGTTTGTACACAGTGGGAAAAATCACTCAGTATGTAGACACACTACGATAAATGTGTCATATTATTCCACATACACACACACAAGTTTTCACTATATATACAACACATTCACTCAATATGGAACGGAATGGACAGAGTCTTGAATGGAGGATACAATATGAACATTAATAAATGCGAAAAAAGAGTAAAGGAATGTGGTGGAATTAAAGCTGAGGGCATTACATTATTAAATGAGACACTAACAGTAATAGATGAGATTTGATATTGGGGCAGAAAAATAACTGATGATGGCCAAAGTAGAGAGGATATAAAGTGTAGACTGGCAATACAAAGAAGAATGTTTCTGAAGAAGAGAAATTTGTTAACACTGAATATAGATTTAAGTGTTCAGAAGCCTTTTCTGAAGATTTTTGTCTGGAGTGTAGCCTTGAACGTAAGTGAAACTTGGTCGCTAAACAGTTCAGACATAAAGAGAATAGAAGCTTTGAAACGGGATGCTAAAGAAGAATGCTGAAGATTAGATGGGTAGGTCATGTAATCAATGAGGAGGTATTGAACAGAATTGGGGAGAAAAAAAATTTCTGGCATAACTTGACTGAAAGAAGGGATCAGCTGACAGGAGATACTCTGAGACATGAAATGATCGCCAATTTGTGCTGGAGGAAGGTGGGAGGGGGAGGGGATTAAATTTGAGAAGGAGACCACGGCATGAGTACAGTAAGCAAGATCAAAAGGATATAGGTTGCAGCAGTTATTTGGAAATGAAGAGGGTTGCACAGGACAGAATAGCATGAAGATCTACATCAAACTAGTCTTTGGAATGAAGACCACAGCAAGAACAACAACATCCACTATCATTCAAGTGAACAGTGTGAGTACAGTAAGGTTCTGATCACATCCTCACAAATGAGCATTACACCTGTTCAAGTTATGGACGAAAATGTTATGTGCCATTTGAGTTCATAAATCAGGTTGCATGTATTGTGTCCTGTGCCGAGGAATTTCCAAGTTAGATGATCCGTGCAAAGTGTTTCAACTCTGTTAGCTACTGGCTACCCATAGATATAACAATTAACTGCTTTCTCATATAATGATCTGTCTTCTCGTGTGATAGTCATAGGAACGTCGCTGGAATAAGTAAATTTTCTTAGATAGTCCTTCAAGCTCAGTGAACAAACATGTTGCAGTATCTGTTTCTATGCACACTGAGAGATTAACAACAAATCTGCAAGATTCTCCTACCGATCAGCGGACTGGGAAAAGTGAAGGCACTCAAAAACTTTATGCTTGATGTTCTTCTGCACATCATTGTCGCAATTAGCTGACTTACATTCACCCAGGCCATATACATGTATGAAATGACACTCTGGGATGATGATGACATTGAAACAGAGGATGACACGCGTAAAGCTGAAATACTAAACACCTTTTTCCAAAGCCATTTCACAGAGGAAGACCGCACTGCAGTTCCTTCTATAAATCCACGCACAAACGAAAAAAATGGCTGACGTCGAAATAAGTGTCCAAGGAATAGAAAAGCAACTGGAATCACTCAACAGACGAAAGTCCACTGGACCTGACGGGATACCAATTAGATTCGACACAGAGTACGCGAAAGAACTTGCCCCCCTTCTAACAGCCGTGTACTGCAAGTCTCTAGAGGAACAGAAGGTTCCAAATGATTGGAAAAGAGCACAGGTAGTCCGAGTCTTCAAGAAGGGTCGTCCAGCAGATGCGCAAAACTATAGACCTATATCTCTGACGTCGATCTGTTGTAGAATTTTAGAACATATTTTTTGCTCGCGTATCATGTCGTTTTTGGAAACCCAGAACCTACTCTGTAGGAATCAACATGGATTCTGGAAACAGTGATCATGTGAGACCCAATTCGCTTTATTTGTTCATGAGACCCAGAAAATATTAGATACAGGCCTCCAGGTAGATGCTATTTTCCTTGACTTCCGGAAGGCGTTCGATACAGTTCCGCACTGTCGCCTGATAAACAAAGTAAGAACCTACGGAATATCAGACCAGCTGTGTGGCTGGATTGAAGAGCTTTTAGCAAACAGAACACAGAATGTTGTTATCGATGGAGAGACGTCTACAGACGTTAAAGTAACCTCTGGCGTGCCACAGGGGAGTGTTATGGGACCATTGCTTTTCACAATATACATAAATGACCTAGTTGATGGTGTCGGAAGTTCCATGCGGCTTTTCGCGGATGGTGCTGTAGTATACAGAGAAGTTGCAGCATTAGAAAATTGTAGCGAAATGCAGGAAGATCTCCTGCGGATAGGCACTTGGTGCAGGGAGTGGCAACTGACCCTTAACATAGACAAATGTAATGTATTGCGAATACATAGAAAGAAGGATCCTTTATTGTATGATTATATGAAAGCGTAACAAACACTGGTAGCAGTTACTTCTGTAAAATATCTGGGAGTATACGTGCGGAACGATTTGAAGTGGAATGATCATATAAAATTAATTGTTGGTAAGGCGGGTACCAGGTTGAGATTCATTGGGAGAGTCCTTAGAAAATGTAGTCCATCAACAAGGGAGGTGGCTTACAAAACACTCGTTCGACCTATACTTGAGTATTGCTCATCAGTGTGGGATCCGTACCAGATCGGGTTGACGGAGGAGATAGAGAAGATCCAAAGAAGAGCGGCGCGTTTCGTCACAGGGTTATTTGGTAACCGTGATAGCGTTACGGAGATGTTTAGCAAACTCAAGTAGCAGACTCTGCAAGAGAGGCGCTCTGCATCGCGGTGTAGCTTGCTCGCCAGGTTCCGAGAGGGTGCATTTCTGGATGAGGTATCGAATATATTGCTTCCCCCTACTTATAACTGCCGAGGAGATCTCGAATGTAAAATTAGAGAGATTCGAGCGCGCACGGAGGCTTTCAGACAGTCGTTCTTCCCGCGAACCATACGCGACTGGAACAGAAAAGGGAAGTAATGACAGTGGCACGGAAAGTGCCCTCCGCCACACACCGTTGGGTGGCTTGCGGAGTATAAATGTAGATGTAGATGTAGATATGAGGATTCTGCCTCTCACATTTAGCAGCATCTTGGAGTTTAATGAAGAATTCAATACCATTGTGCTTATAATACACATGAATTGGTATTTAGTCATATGCTGAGCATGTTTCTTGTAACTTCTCTCGCAAGCCAGAAGTGGCCAACCAAAATCGTCGCTATTTCAGACATTAATAATGCTCTGTTTTCCAGCTGTATCACGTGGAAGAAAGATGTACACTGATGTCCAAAATTAAAGCAACAAACGGATCTTTCCCTGTCCTGTGTCTAATTTCCGACATAATCATACAAACTGTCAACAAATGTCGTTACGACCGCGTTCTGCACAGAAGATGGCATTCCGATCAACGGACAACTAGGCCAGAAACGACGTCATGGGACCTATCATGCAGGGTAGTGTATGCAGGGTAGCCCCACATCCACAATCGCTGTGGACAGCTATGGGATGAGTGGAAGCAGAACAGTCGCAAACTGATGTTGCTCGATGGCTTAATGTGATGTTGTTTCCCGGATGGGATGACAGTTTATAGTGACAAAAACTGTATCCCAGAGACCAGGACCACATGTGACATCAGAAAGAGCAGACCGTCATTTGGCTAAAAGGGTGTGACAGTATCGCTTTGCTACTGCATTGCAACTGGCATGATCGATTTTTCAGCAAGTTTATAAGGTTTTATTGGAGAGTGAACTCACAGCATAGCGCAGCCCTACACTTAATGCTGGGATATTGCAGATTATTTACGACCTTGGAAATTTTCCCTTTCCATAATGGATAGGAGCATATTTAGGAAAGCCCTGAGATGGTGTGGTTAAATCAGTCACATCTGCAAAATCATCGTCATCATTATTCAACAATCCTAGAATAAAAATTGCTGCCAGTGTTGGAGCATTTCATGATGATGACACTAGCGACGCTACAAACAGATGCTGGCCTACCTTACATTCTTGTGGTCAGGGGAGAGGTGGTAAAAATCAGGCAGTAGCAATGCAGCTCTCCTGTCCCTATTCTTCAAGGAAGGCTTGGATGTCAGTTGTAATGTTTGTAGTTTAAGGTGCCATAGTGAAATGGTTTAGATGTGATACTGCATGTTTAATTTTATATGCATCTCTGCATCCGGTGAATGGGAAGTAGTTAATGATACGATCATACAGTATTGATGATAATGCTGACGTGTTTGCTGGAAAATTTTCAGAGGGTACAGATTCAACACGGGTATTAACTGGTCCAGTCTTTACATTTCATTCTGTTTTGAGCAGTGTATAACGAAAGTTGAAGCCATCTTCTTAAGTCCCTTTGGATTGAGCAAACACAAATCATTTTCTTCACCCTCATAGTATGCTGGACAAAACCTAGCTCTATTTGTATACGTCTGTCAATGTTGGTTCCTCCACAAACGAACCTGCTATTTCTCAACTTTTCATGCCCATTTTAGACACTGAAACAAGTGTTTAGGCCTATAAGGTTGATATGATACCCACCATCTGAGCTCAGTAAACTCCAACACCATCCAGCTACTATCTTCTTTCCTTAAACAGGAAAGCAAACGCATTATATGTAAAACGTGGTGTTGCTGTAGGACTTTCACCCCTTTTTTTTTCACAAATTTCCTTTCCATGTATAGAAAACTGTTGCGTGGAGTGGTTAAAGCATCTTGGTGAGGATCGTAATCCTCATCTTGTCACTGTTATCAAATGTCGCTGAAGCGAAGGTTTGAACGATGAGTAATTCATCATATTTGACTGGGACAGTTATGTTGAGCGATGCCTTTGTTCTTGTATGGTTTCAATCGCAGTGATTTAAGAAACTGATATCTCTTTTGTGTTGACACATCTTATTTCAAATACAAAGTGGCTTGCTGTTGGCTGTGTGATATGACTTCTTACCAATAGACCATCCTGCTTCAGATGAAGCTGTATTACGATTTCTTCATGGTGAAAGTCAATGAGACACCCGTCTTGGTCCACATCCTGACATGACCTCCTTGTTCTTCGTCTTCTTCTTCTAATTCTTGTTCTTGATCTGTAGCTGACAAAGAGCTACATTCAGAAATCGACTGAAATTTAATCCCATATCCAATTAAGGTTTCGCACACATTACTTTATCAAGAACAAGTGATACAATATGCTGAGTTATGCCGATATTACTTCTTTGACGGATTTCCTTAGTTCTGTCAGCTAAAATTCGATCCACAACATGAAATCCTGGAAGATCTTTATTTGCCACATATCTTATATCATGATGTCTGAAGGTTTCATCTACAGTAGTAGACATCATGCGTGAGTCGTTTCTCAGGCTTCATTCATGGTCAGCAGTAGTTGTGTGTGTGGATGTGCTGTTCTATAGACAACTTGTCGAGAATACCACTACCTGAGCCAATGTACTTCCTATCGTCCATGTATTGGTTCTGCATGTATGTTATGGTACCTTGTTATATAGCGAATAAAGGAAGCCAAGCAACTGAACAAGGGCCTTACTCCCCTGACACTTTATACGCATTGTATGAGAAACACGTTCGGTTCACTGTTTCACTGTAATTCTTTGGTCTAAAAACTATCAATTAATTCATTACCAATGCTGTCTTCCAATGTATATGCCATAGGGTTTGCTCATCACACTTGGGAAACTGTAAACTTCTCCATTGACTAGTTTACTTTGGTGTGTAGGATTTCTCAGATGCAATCTTCTATCTTGAAATATGTACTAAATCACCTACACTGAATTTCTGTTTGCATGGCTCTACCATTTTAATATGACTGTACATGGTACTTAGAAGTTAATTATCATAGATGCCATTTGGGTTAATTTTCATTGTTCTGTGCATGGTTCAGTTACACTGGTCACTTATATGCAGGAGGATACCTGAATGTTTATAAGATCCACAAAGATTAAAAAGCATCCACAGTCGTGCTTTTATTATTCAGTTCAAACATTCACAATATATATATATATATATATATATATATATATATATATATATATATAGTGATCTGAAAGTAACTACACATTTCATGGGTGTGCTATATGCATCAAAATAAGAGTAAAACGTCAAATAAAGCTCTGTCTGAAATTGCTTTATTTCAGAGTTATGTAGTAGGGTAGGTATCACAAGTGCAACACAAACAACACAAAATTGATTCTTATCAGTAGATTCTTATCAGTCATTCTAAAGGAGCACGTTGCATCTGGACCAAGGCACTGGCACTGCAGACACTAAGACATGAAACAAGAAGAGCTAGGACCCTAAATCAGAGCAGCATGATCCAAGAAGAAAGAGTCCAAACCGTTGCATAGATACAGGTGTGCTGAACAACATATATATATCATCATCAGCCAATTCAATCATTAAATGATGTGGCCTCTTCGAGTCGTGGATTCAGATAGGCTTTCAGCAGCCTTCTCCAAGTGGGATGGTCTTGGGTAGTTCTCTGCCAGGTCTTACCAGCGATCTTCTTGATGTCTTTGTCCCATCTGTATGGTGGTCTTACTCTATATATATATTGAACAGACCCCTACTGACATGCAAGGTCCATGGATTCATGAGGTTGTCTCCATCCCTATACACGTCCATCTGCTCGACACAATTTGTAACGAGATTCGTCTGACCAGGCAACATATTTCCAGTCATCAACATTCCAGTGTCGATGTTGATGGGCCGAAGTGAGGCATAAAGCTTTGTATCGTGCAGTCATCAAGGGTACATGAGTGGGCCTTCGGCTCCGAAAGCCCATATCGATGCTGTTTTTGTTGAATGGTTCCCACGCTGACCCTTGTTGCTTGCCCAGCACTGAAATGTGCAGCAATTTGTGGAAGGGTTGCATTTCTGTCACGTTGAACGATTCTCTTCAGTCGTCGTTGGTCCCGCTCATGTAGGATCTTTTACGGGCAGCAGTTATGTCGGAGATTTTATGTTTTGCCGAATTCGCAGTACACTGGCTACTCAGAGATGCTGTGTCCCATCGCTCGCGCCCCGACAATTAACACCACGTTCAAACTCACTTAAATCTTGATACGCTGCCGTGGTATCGGCAGTAACCAATCTAACAACTGCTCCAGACACTTGTTGTCTTATATACACTCCTGGAAATGGAAAAAAGAACACATTGACACCGGTGTGTCAGACCCACCATACTTGCTCCGGACACTGCGAGAGGGCTGTACAAGCAATGATCACACGCACGGCACAGCGCACACACCAGGAACCGCGGTGTTAGCCGTCGAATGGCGCTAGCTGCGCAGCATTTGTGCACCGCCGCCGTCAGTGTCAGCCAGTTTGCCGTGGCATACGGAGCTACATCGCAGTCTTTAACACTGGTAGCATGCCGCGACAGCGTGGACGTGAACCGTATGTGCAGTTGACGGACTTTGAGCGAGGGCGTATAGTGGGCATGCGGGAGGCCGGGTGGACGTACCGCCGAATTGCTCAACACGTGGGGCGTGAGGTCTCCACAGTACATCGATGTTGTCGCCAGTGGTCGGCGGAAGGTGCACGTGCCCGTCGACTTGGGACCGGACCGCAGCGACGCACGGATGCACGCCAAGACCGTAGGATCCTACGTAGTGCCATAGGGGACCGCACCGCCACTTCCCAGCAAATTAGGGACACTGTTGCTCCTGGGGTATCGGCGAGGACCATTCGCAACCGTTTCCATGAAGCTGGGCTACGGTCCCGCACACCGTTAGGCCGTTTTCCGCTCACGCCCCAACATCGTGCAGCCCGCCTCCAGTGGTGTCGCGACAGGCGTGAATGGAGGGACGAATGGAGACGTGTCGTCTTCTGCGATGAGAGTCGCTTCTGCCTTGGTGCCAATGATGGTCGTATGCGTGTTTGGCGCCGTGCAGGTGGGCGCCACAATCAGGACTGCATACGACCGAGGTACACAGGGCCAACACCCGGCATCATGGTGTGGGGAGCGATCTCCTACACTGGCCGTACACCACTGGTGATCGTCGAGGGGACACTGAATAGTGCACGGTACATCCAAACCGTCATCGAACCCATCGTTCTACCATTCCTAGACCGGCAAGGGAACTTGCTGTTCCAACAGGACAATGCACGTCCGCATGTATCCCGTGCCACCCAACGTGCTCTAGAAGGTGTAAGTCAGCTACCCTGGCCAGCAAGATCTCCGGATCTGTCCCCCATTGAGCATGTTTGGGACTGGACGAAGCGTCGTCTCACGTGGTCTGCACGTCTAGCACGAACGCTGGTCCAACTGAGGCGCCAGGTGGAAATGGCATGGCAAGCCGTTCCACAGGACTACATCCAGCATCTCTACGATCGTCTCCATGGGAGAATAGCAGCCTGCATTGCTGCGAAAGGTGGATATACACTGTACTAGTGCCGACATTGTGCATGCTCTCTTGCCTGTGTCTATGTGCCTGTGGTTCTGTCAGTGTGATCATGTGATGTATCTGACCCCAGGAATGTGTCAATAAAGTTTCCCCTTCCTGGGACAATGAATTCACGGTGTTCTTATTTCAATTTCCAGGAGTGTAGTTGTTGCCGACAGCAGCGCCGTATTCTGCCTGTTTACATGTCTCTGTATATGAATACACATGCCTAGACCAGTTTCTTTCACGCTTCAGTGTAGTTATGAGCAGGTTACTCGATCCACTATGGAATGCAAGGAAAGCACTCGTGTGACCTCTTTGGAATTTAAGGAGTAATAACATCATCAAGCCCACCTTCTGTTATCAATGACATAGTCAATCCATATCGTTATCCCCTTCTGCTCCCCTCCCCCTACCACTACCCCTTTCCTCTCCAGCAAATCGCAGCGTACTATTAACAAGAAGCGGCTGCTCAGAATACATTGTAGTTTCAATAAATGAACATAATACATTTGGAAAATTGGCTTAACTAATCCAGTTGTGCTTTGTACTCTTTCCCTCTCCTCATATCCAACCACTCATAGGGTAGTATTGAAATAAGGCAGCGCAATTAGAATTTAGTTTCAATAAATCAAATAAATTTAAAAAAGTATTCTTTGCACACTATATCTCTCTCACAAAGAAATGCAGTAATTGTGTGTTGAAAGCTTTATTTCCTCTTCCTCCCCCCCCACACGCACACAGATATATACAGTGTGTTCATGTTAACTGAAGACATTGAAATATCTATTGAAAAATACACAACGCACCAACTTTATAATTCAAATTTGTTTGTCTCGAAGGGGGACATCCAATGACACCACAGTCGACCTCCCACTCCACCCAATAAGTAGGTGGTGGTGGGAAACTTCAATGTGAACCTGCAGATTATGATTCCATGGCAAAATCTACAAACGTTTTGTCTGAAGCATTTTCTTCTTTTCGCCACAGTTGGCCCTGTGATAGGAGGACTAGAAATGGGCACCGTACACAACCGTAATTTAATTTAAATGTAAATACTACTCAATGGCCCTTGAATATCCAATGCCACATGGGACCCCATCTCTATGCTACGAGAGTAGGACAGACCAGTATTTGATAACTTCTAATTCAAAACCCCATTTGCAACGTTGTATTCCTCTGACATATCGAACAGTGGACTACTCGACGTGCCACTGTGGCCATGGCTCAAGGTGAATGGTACTCTACTTTTCCAATTAGAGAAAGTATTCAAACGCAGTACCACCAATTTCAGTACAATTAATGATCCACTTTTTACATGACTGTACACAGGACAGAAGCATATATGCGCAAATGTCAGCACAGGCGTTTGTGATGTGGTCGATCATGTCTTCATGACCTGTTGACACAAGCTGGTACACCTTACGTTTTAAATATCCCCACAGATAGAAATCTCGCGACGTAAAATCCGGCGACCTAGCGGGCCAATTGATGGGGTAACCTCTACCAATCCACCAACCAGTGTAAACACAGTCTAACATCTCCTGTACTTCAGTTGCGTAAGGTGCTGCGCAGCCGTCATGTTGAAACCACAGAGGTTGCTGAACGTCTAGAGCAACATGCTGCAGTAGTACCCATGGTTCCTGTTCCTAAAAAGTTCGATATTTGCGTCCATTCAACGTGTCGTCGATAAAATGCGGACCAATGAGTTTGTTGCCTATGATGCCACACCATACATTCGTCGATGGTCAACTTGTCATAACCAGCAGGGACTGTCCACACTCCCGTAATACATGTTATGCCAGTGAACATTACCATGTTTTGTGAATGTAGACTCATTGGAAAGTAGTACCTCGGCAAATACCAGAATCGCAGTGTAATTGCCAGGTGCTTATCCGTGGGTTGTAGTACACTGCCACTAGTGTAGCAATTTCAGTACCTTCTTCTGTAACACGTTTGCTTCGTTCTGTTTTGCAGGTCTGTATGCTGCCGTCAGGCATAAATGCGTTCACTGACTTGTAAAAGAACGAATGAGAATGAGATTTCTCTGAAAAACGCTCGGTGTACAACACAAAAGTAGCCTCAGCATTTTTCCTACATTCTCTGTAAATCAGGATTATTTCAGTTTTTTCTTCTGTGGTTGCAACATTCATCATCAACTTGCATGTCTGTTCTCCAAATGATAGGTAGGTGAACAGGCAGTAAACACTGCACAAGTATCATAACGTTTAGAACTACCATCTTTTCTACATCTGCACGATACATGAGAGCCGGTTGCAGTTTACTGCCTGTTATCATACGTTGTAGTTTTCTACAAGGACAAGGTGATACCCTGTTCCATATGCTGGAGGATTACAATGTTGCAAATGGGGTTTTCAACTAAAAGTTATGAAATACTCACCTGTCCTACCCTCGCAGCATGTAGGTGTGGCCCCACACGCCACTGGATATTCAAGAGCTATACCCTCGCAGGATGTAGATGTGGTCCCATGTGTCACTGGATATTCAAGGGCCACTGAGTAGTATTTAATTTTAAATTGAATTACGATTGTGTACCCATTTCTATTCCTCTTTTTTACAGCGCCGCTTGTGGCGAAAAGAAGAAAATGCTTCAGACAAAAGCTATCTAGATCTTGCCATAGAATCGTAACCAACAATAAAAAAAAATGGTAATTCCCATTGAAGATTTCAAAGTTGCCCCCACCACCCACGCATAGGGTGTGGTTAGGGGAGTCGCGTGTGGTATCGTTAGATCTCCCTCTCTGAGATGAACACACACACACAAACACACACACACACACACACACACACACACACACATATATATATATATATATATATATATATATATATATATATATATATATATATTTCCCTCTGATATTTTGCACCATGTTCATCCAAACAATTACATAAAGCAGTATTTGCAAATTGGCCACCAAACGTGTACCAATTTGCCCCAAAATGTATGTTTTCCCCCAAAAAATATATCAACTTTGAACAAAAATGTATCAACTTACACTCAAATTGTACGAACTTACCCGAAAAATATTTTAATTTGTCCCTACCCCTAAAATGTATCAGTGTACCCCAGAATATATCATCTCAGCCCAAAACTGAATCAAGTTACCCAAAAAATGTGTCAACTTAAGCATGAGATGTTGTCATTGTTTATTTTGCTCATTCACATTGCGCTTTAGGCTGTAAGTCAAACCAGCAGTGATGCCCATGTGTATGTTTACAACCATTTTCTTAAGTATTTAGATGAATTTAATGCATTACATAAAGATCGATTTACACTCATCTATAATCTATAATTTATTTAAGTATCGCTAGCGAGCAAGCTCTGTCTATTTTAATAAGTTATACAGGCAATTTAGATGTGGAAATATTTAATTTGAAGGTTCATGTAAGTAATACAGACGATTTAGAAGTGAAAGTATTAAATCTGCGGGTTTATTGTGCTTGCAAATTGTGCTCAAAATCTTACAATTTTATTGTGACGCAAAGTTCCGATTTTCCAGGTCTGTAATTATACTTGTATGCAACTTATATGTGTTCTTTCTTGCAGTCGATAAATGATAGATAATTTTATCGAAGAATTTGCTTTCGAGATATGACTCTGTCACTCCTTCGTAAAGTCATGTTTGACTATTTTGCGTGAGTTGGTGTTTTACACTGCGTAATTTTTTGACATGATAGTGTTATTCAGTAGTTGATTATAGGAGATAGGGTCTATAAACGTTTTAGAGAGCCATAGTTCCGATTGCAGCAGTTAGTTTTTGCCCTTAACCTCGACTAGACCTAATCATTTGTAATAATTCAAATGGCTCTTAGCCCTATGGGACTTAACATCTGAGGTCATCAGTCCCCTAGACTTAGAACTACCTAAACCTAACTAACCTAAGGGCATCACACACATCAATGCCTGATGCAGGATTCGAACCTGCAACCGTAGCAGCAGCGCGGTTCAGGACTGAAGTGCCTCTAACCGCTTGGTCACAGCGTCTGGCTTGTAATAATTGCCACTCAATATCATCAGTTATACTTTCCTAATGATACGCTGTCTCCTTACCTCCTAAACTGGCGTTGAAACATTAGTGAATAACTTGAATATACTGAAGGTGATGACAGTACATCCTAAAAATCACCAACAGAATTTTCTCAGCACTCTTTGCGTATTTCAGACGTGGACAGGCCATTGTAATACCTGAAAAAGCATCATAAAGCAATTTGGTTGTGGAAATATTTAATTTGTAGGTTTATTGTGATTTAAAAAGTAGGCCTAATTAATTAGATTTGGAATCCAATAATTGAGATTGCCTATTTGTTTACGTGCTTGCCTCCTTAGTGTAGTAGTTAAGATGACATGTATTTTTTGTGGTTATAAGATCGATAAGGTAAGTTTTGTGACATCGATCTTTTAGGCCTAAATTCTAATGTCAACTATCTGTTTAACATATTATTTGTAACTATTTAGATATGAAAACAGTATTGGAGTACTTACTTTAGAGTACACAATAATGTTTTAGGCACCGAATTGATGGGTATATGTGTATGTGGAAAATAATACTGTGATACTTGATGTAAATATTGCACTTTTTTACATTGTTGACGTGTTTTTGCCGCCCTCTAGTCTTGGAAAGAACATTGTGACACTTGATGAGCATCAGATATGTGGAAACTAATTAATTTGAGACTTTGTAGGTTCATAAACTAAACCTAGTATGCAAATCGAAGTATGGGTGCCACCATCTGTCGATGCTGAAAAGCAATTACTGATTTGTTAATCACATGACACATGTAAATATTGCTTTTTAACTACTTATAGAAAGTATGTTTTATACCTGTTCTCATACTTCATAAGAAGTTAACCTGCTTGATTGATGATACCATTCACACATTTCATTATCAAATTTTACAGCTATTAAACAACAGAACTGTACTTTTAGTGAACTTTGTGACCTGTACAAGGTATTTCACCATGTAAATCAATATTTTGTTAGAAAAGTTGAGTTTTTATAGCATTAATGATATAGCTAATTAATGGACACACTATATTTAATGAAAACAATGTATGATGCTGTGCTGTATATCCCAACAAATGTAAAGAGGGAGATACCTCTGCCTCTGGTGGAATCATCAACACAATTCTATTAGACAATAGCTTAGATCCAACCCCATATTTATAGGTGACTTTTCAATTAATATGCAACTATTAGTATTAGTTCCTTTTCCAGATGGCAATAGCATTATAATCGGTTTCAATAGATATATCATACCAAAAGAAATAATAAATTATTTCTCTGAAAGATCATTCAATGTTGTTTCCACTAACAGCCTCTGCTTTAACTTTTCTTTAAAAAAAATAAGAAATCGTACATTATATTCAGTTCTGCACATCAGTGGGTGCAAAACAAATGGAAAGTATAGTACATGGTAGAGCTAATAATTATGGCGGAATCATCAGTGTGTTGATCAGAACTTAAACTGAAAAAAGATTAATTTTAATGATTCGTAAACAATTCACTGTTGCTAATTTATGTTTCATGTCATTATAAATCTGGGATTGGAACTGATCAATTATTTACATGTATTGCTGATTAAATTCAGAAATATGTTATAAAATTGTTTTTGGGGTAGCTAACCTACAGAAAAAATATATTCCATTGATGAAAAGAGTGCAGTAAGTATAATATTTGGTACTCAGCTACAATCATATCATAGACAATTCTAAATATAGTTTTGTTGTACATATATTCTCATAAAATTTTGTTGTAAATAGTTCATTAAATTTCAAGAAGAATAATGACTATAATTACAATAGTAGATGGACAAAATTATCTAATTTAAAACTAAACACATTACATCCAATAACATAAAATATTAATTAGCCATCTATCTTGGATATAAAAAACGTTTGTACACTTAACAAAGATGTATTCAGACAGATAAATTTTTAATCTCTGCTGTATGGACGAATACTTATGTTAAAATTGATGCAGATTTCCCACTCCAGTCGAATTTATGCACCCATATACAAGCACTGCCCCATTTACCACATAATGGTTTCAACTAGATTTTTGGGCCATAGATCTGTATTTCTCTCAGACCAGGCTGTGTATTGTCATTAAATTCAGTGATGTTATATTTACCTTTGTCATGAGGGGGGGGGGGGGCGAAGTCTGGCTCTTCTTCTGATTAGCTTCACAAATCCTAATTGCTTCATAACACCCACATTTCATTGCCTTCTGATTTGTAGATATGAATCACTGCATTTATTGATTTCTCTTTTGAGAAATTCGGTGGCTACTTTCAGAGCACCAATTCTGAAATTTGTTTTAGAGAGTTACAGAATAAACCACATATAGAATTGTGTGTGACCACTCTTGGTTATTTCTGAACGCTCTTCTAGGTGACATGTGCTCTATGAGATCACACACAGGCCAATGCAATCTTCCAACAATCTTTGGTATTACTCGGTGGTGGTTCAATATGCATTACCAAACTGAATACTCACGTTTTGCTGTGATTCAGTCAGAAAATTCAAATGGCTTGTTTTGTAAGTTAGTGAATGAGCTTTAAACACAGCTCTCACCGTTCTGTAAATTATTGAAGGTTTTTAGTTCTTTGAGTCAATGTACAGGCTTCCCTGCATGTTGATACTTTTGTTGTAATTCAGGTGTACACAATCTTCTACATCAAATGTCTTTGAACCAGAGTATTTTTGTTAGTTCACTGGTATACATGCTCTGTGTTAGCATAAGAAGTTGTCAATAGCATTAAATGTAAAAAACATAGCTGGCTGAACATTTTTGTGTCGAAAATAGACTAAAACTTAAAATTTCAATTTATTTGAACGAATGTGTTACATTTTTAACTCTTTTTTTCTGCCTGTGTTCTTGTTGGTGCAGTGATTAACCTCCTAAAGGAACTCCAGATACACAGTAACTAGGCAACTGAAACTTTCATAGTCACTAGATCTACATATTTTCTTCTACAAAACATTTATTATATGCCACAATCATAAGTACATTTCTGCTGTCACTGGTATCAGGTTGTTTAACAAATTATCTTCAGATCTCCTACTACCACTGTACTCCATTAAGCGTACCACATAGCATGCTGTCTCAGCCTGATTTTAATTTACTTCATTTCTTATTTCTCCAACTGTGGGCCTATGGACACATTTCATACAAAATGACACTCTGCCCAGAACACCAGGATCACTCCTTTTTGCAACAGAATACTTATTATAAGTCAGATTCACAAATACAGATTCCTTGGCAGTTGGCGATTTAAGTCTAATTAACAAACTATCTTCCACTACAACAATATGGTTGAAAACTACAGGGTCTCCCTAAATAGATCGTGGGTGTGCTATATATCAGAAGTTTATTTCCAGGCATGTGACAGTGTGTGTTGTCTTTTTGAATAAAATTATTACTTCTATTATCATGCAAAATACTTTTTCTATTATTTATGCTCATGTGTAATTGATCAGCATGCACCCACATTTAACCACGAATTGTTTAAATAGTTATTAACTTGATTCGTTTCTTGATCTGTTGTGCAAATTACTCCAGGAAAAAGTTAGTAAGGGAACTAAATGTAAATATAAATGAAATATGTTGGCACCTAAATTCCGTTTTTCAAATTAAAAATACGGATTTTCGCACCATATTTTCTCATATTCAAAGTTTACTGCCAGGCCACTAAGGCCACTGCTGCTGTTCTCTGTTTTCGTCTCGTGAAGGGCCTGTAAAGGGCCCCATAATCGATTAAACATTTGTCAAACTTAACTATGTTTGCCAAATATTTAATTGCGTATGGTGCTGTTTGACGTGCTTGTCAAGCATAGAGCGTGTCTGAAAAGTGTGTGAGGAATTTTGATTGATGGATGGTTTGACAAGATGGCGGAAGTTGTTTGTGTCGAGGGTTCGCCGCATTTTGTAGCCATTAGTGGTATGCTAAGAAACGTTGGCATGATAACTAATGAATTTAATTAACGTGCTTAGTGAAGCAGACGAATTCTCTGTTCCCTGCAAGCTGGCAGATCTGTCATCCACCTACCTGTAGGCGGCGTCCCAACCGCGGCTGACACCGAACTTCTTTTCTTCTAGGAAAGATTTAGTTGATGGTTAATTGAAATAATGAATGGGACAACAGAGAAAGCTACAGACCAGAGAAAATGCATCTTTTTGGGTAAATTTATAGTATGTTGTACTTCAAGTAGCACACAAAGGGAATGTAAGCTATCCTGATTTACAAGTATGACAGTACATTTATAAGAAGCCATTCATGTCTCTTCTTTCTGAAGGTCGGGAATACTACACAGAAAATGATAGTAAAGCCTTGAATTAGCTTGGTTCAGCTCCTGAACTATGCAAGAGTGAGAGGAGATAAACCACAGAGAATGTTACTATCGGCAACAAAGGTAACAGAAGCCCAGTAATCACGGTAAATCGCACCCTGTCTATGGCGTGCCGAACGACAAACAGTATAGCCCCGAATGCCGCTGAATGTAGGTACTGATAGAACTTATTATCATCTCGCGAGTGGAGCGACCACCGCGGAAAACGGTGTACTAAACTTGATCACCGACCCCAAGATGGCGGTTGGCTCCGAGCTGACGACCATCTTAGCTGTTCACATCCGTTCCACTTATTTTACTAGTACCAGCCAGTGTTGCCAACTCTAAAAAACCCGAGTGGCTAGATTCAATATCCAAAGTCGCTAGAAAGTCGCTAAAACTGATTTTACTAGGGGTGTACTGAAAATTTCATGCTGTGAATGGTGCAATAAGCCAGTGGGAGTTGAGGAGGGGGGGGGGGGGGGGTAACAAAATATTAATAAAAATTGTCTCATATGTAATTGCTATATTGTCTTAATTCTTAATTAAATGACACATCATTTGCAACAACATACATATAAAATACGCTAACGTTTAATTAAACATGTTATCATAATTGATGCAACACATAAATTGTTGTTTCAATCACAGTAGTCAAATATACTAGAAATATGCAATTATATTTGTAACAAAAGAAAGCAACAACTCAAATTAGGTTACAAAATATATACATACCGGTATGTGAGCTATTCATCATCGTCACTCAGAAGATCGAATAACTCTTCTGTTTCATGCTCTGATAGAACTGCAGTTGATATAGAGGGTTGAACATCGCTCAAAAGATAATGTTGTAGTTCGACTGGTTTTGTCGCAAAAGAGTAACTTTTGTTTGTTCCAATAAGCTCCAATACATCTGACGGTATGTCAAAAGGTGCACAATCTTTATTTTGTTTTTTCAGCTGGTCTCTCAATATGATCAAAGCGTTAGATGTATTTAACCATAATCTGTTATGTTGTTTAGTTTTTATAATGTTCATAAAACTGAATATTCTTTCCACTTCTGCATCTGAATGCAGTAGGCATAGAACAGTCATTGTTAGCTGTGAAATCAAAGAAAAAGGATTCTCCACTGCGGCATTTCTATATTGCAAAACCTCACTCCAAAATCGAACAGTGTTAGTAGTGTTATTCCACCTAATAAAGTTGATATTATGCCATTCTTGCAGCATACCATCTATGAAATCGCCACCAATTCCTTGGCTACATCCGCTACAGCATTATTTTTATTCACTTTTAGTGTTTCTTCAACATTCAGCACTGACCTTTTTTTCAGGATCATAACATTACTTGGCAGTCTTTGTTGAATTTCTTTTATGAGTTTCAAACTAAACTGGATGCATCTCTTCTTCAAATAAACTTTATTTTCTTCACACAAACTTGACTCAGACAATTTCTGTTCAAACATAAAGCTAAGGTTCGGATTTGCATATATACATTCGCTTGGAACTGGTGTTGTCAACAAATCAACAGTTGGAAAAACTATGTTTCGTCCGAGTGACTGCATGAGAAATACAAGTGTATCTAGTAATTTAGTGGGGTCATTGTCTTCTCCTTCAAAAGCTTTTATTGCTATTTGTACATCTTTTAAAGCATGTTTAAGGTAAAACATGTAAAGATGGTTTTAATCGTCACAATACATCTTATACAAAAGATCGTCAGTGTAACAATTGTCTTGAACTATGGCAAGTGAAAAATGTAGTTTTAGTTCTTCCCACTGCTCCAGAATTCTTCGTATTGCTGGTTCAATTGAAAGGCAACATGTTGCGCACACCTTCAAAACTTTTAGTGGCTGTTTTCCACAATTTATTGTCTCATAAACCTTTTTATATTCCTCTTGTCTTTTGGGTGAAATGGAAAACCAATTGTAGGTTTCTCGTACAAGAAACTCTATGTTTATAGGTATGGTATTCACTGAGGCATGCGAAACTGCAAGCTGAAGAGAGTGACAAATGCAACGGATCAATACCAAATGCTTCAAACTATATTCTCTCTTGAGTTATTCGAAAAGCCCATTGTTTATTCCAACCATTGCAGAAGCATTATCTGTGCCAATTCCTACCATATTAGCGATTGGAAGTTTGAGATCTTTCAAAGAATTCACATGAACAGCAACCAGATTTCTTGCATCTGTAGTTTCTACTACAGCAAGTTTGAGAAATGCTGATCTCATGGTTTGGTTGTTTACACTATAGTACCGTATAACGAAACCTAGCATTTTAGATATTGATACATCTGTGGAGTCATCTATTAGTACACTGTATTTTTGGTTAGCTATATCTTCAACCAATGATTGTGTAAAATATGGAGCCAAAACTTCAGCTATAATGTTAGTGGACTTTGTACGATGTAATTGCATGTTTTTAGCGCCCTTATCACCAGAAAACACCTTCTTGCACAGTATTCCTAAATGATCTACAGCTACAATAGAACAATATTCAGCAATAAATAAAGAAAGGGCGCCTTCCACTCTGCTAGTTTTCGGAACAATTTTCACAGGTAAGGTGGTTTGTGTTCTTTTTAATCAATTTTTTGTTCATGCTTAATAGTTTTCGAATGCTTTCTAATATCACACAATTTAGCATAAAACTCAGTTGCACATACTTGACATCTTGCCTTGGATAAGTCTCCAACGACTGGTTTCAGCCATCCATTGAATTCAGGTTCTGCTTCCCACGCATCCCGATATTTTTGAGCGTACTGCTTCTTCTTCTGCGGTAAATCCATTATGTAAGCCACCACAACATAAGTTTCACCAATTTATAATCACTGAAAATACATTAAAACTCAGGCGAACTAGAGGTCATGAAACAATCTACTCGCTCGGTAACTCGATATCAGTCTTATTGTTCATTGTTTAAATCGTAATAATGTCTGAGATACCCCACCGAATTGTTCTTGCGTTACCACTGTGCTTGTGGTAATAATTTGACTGCGAGTTATCATTTCGAAAAATTAGAGGTTGCTGGACAGAAATGTATTTTATTATACTTAATATTACGTATGTTTTGTGTCAGTTCGAAAAATAAAGGGAGTTCAAAAGTTGATGAATTATAGATCGATACGCTATCGACGATAACAGGCTAGTGGGTAATGAATAATGAATTGTCCTATAGTCAAGGTTTTCTTACTCTGTAGGCAATTCCCACATTCAGGTTTCCTAAATGCTGAACAATGCTACATGATCTGCTAAGAACTTCATTTAACTTAGTAAATCTAGAACAAAGTCAGTGTAGTACCCATTCTATAGTTAAAATCTTAGTTTTGTTAATGAAAATACTGGCCCAAGATAGTTTTGATTTGTACTTCAAAAGTCGTCAGTACTCCAAAAGTCGTCAGATAAGTCGCTAAACAATTTTTGTCGCTAAATAATTTTTGTCGCTAAAAAGTGTTTTTTGTCGTTAAGACGAAGGCAAAAGTCGCCATTTCTAGCGACAAAGTCGCTAAATTGGCAACACTAGTACCAGCTGGCTTCACTTGCAGTCTCTCGTGAGTTTTATTGGCCGAGGAACCTCAACAAAGTACGCATCCGCCGACGATAAAATGGACGTATAGCCAAACCAACCAATGGGGCTTTTTACCGTTAGCACCCCTGTGAACTGGTCAGAACTCCGGCCCAGAGATTGGTGCTCTTACTGTGGCGAGAATTCCGCGGAAACGGCCGGCCCTAGTGTACACTTCCGCGGCGAGTATCCGTGGCCTGAATTTGAAACTAACGGCGGGCTAGCGTTTGGAGATATTCGCAGTCTTGTGTTTTTGTAGAATGAATTGAATTTGGACCCTGAAAATTCGTCCGCCACCACGAGCCCGTGGTCTGCTGCTTAGACAAGCTGACAGTGGTCCAAAACGTAGTGGGAAAATTAATTTGAGGTTGTATAACTGGAGATTAAGGTAACGATCTTTGAGATAATTATTTTATTAGATCGAGAGGTGTGTCAAATGAAAGGTAATTTAACTAATAACCCGAATGTGAAGTCAGAATGATTGATTTAATTTAATCTGTGCTCTCCCCCTTTGTCAGTGAGCTGGGCCATGCGGCAGTGTAGTCTGGTGACAGGCCTTGTGATCAGTCCACGAAAAAGTTTGCACTCTACAATATGTTTAGTGAAAAATCGTTTTATTACAATTTATCTCACTGTATCGTGAGTTTCCACAACTATGTTAATTATGATAAAGGATATAAAAATAGCACTGACGATTACCAAAATGGCAGAGGTGTCACACCTTTCCGAGCCATATATTACGCAAGAAGAGATTATGAACAAAATCACTGGAGGAAGCAGCTTACAGGCGCTCAACGCCGAGGTAATCAGCAACAAAATCACTATTTAACACATAACATACAAGCGGGAGTGCAATGAAATAAACAAAATAGAAATTCTTCGGTTCTTCCACTGACTATGTGGGTTGTATGTCCCTACGTTGTGGTACTTTAATGAACTATCAAAAAAATGGTTCAAATGGCTCTGAGCACTATGGGACTTAACATCTGAGATCATCAGTCCCCTAGAACTTAGAACTACTTAAACCTAACTAACCTAAGGACATCACACACATCCATGCCCGAGGCAGGATTCGAACCTGCGTCCGTAAATGAACTATCATTAGAGGAGCAAGTAGATGTGAATAAAATTTCGCATCTTCTGTCCTCTTTTTCAATGTGAGGGTGAAACAAGTCTAAACGAGTTATTAAAAGTTTCACTGTCGATCCGCAGAAAGTTGATGTAATCATCAGGTTCCGAGTGTGACACTGACATTAATAGTTTCTCATGCATATATTCCTTTCTCATTTTAAACCATTTCCTGGACCAGCTCTTGATTTCTGCTTCTTTAAACATAGTGCCAGAGTCAATGTCAGAAATTCATTTTCTGCGTTTGTAGCGATTTCCGCTAGTGTCAAAATACAGTATACACGAAAAGGGCCTGCTTCAAATGTAACGTTAAATAGACAAGCGTGCTTGGCACGGGTACGGGCTTGTTTGACACAGCGGTGGGTATATAAGAGCGAATTTAACAGACAAGTTTCCTCTTTTCGAGAGCCTCAACCAGTTTTTTAATTGTCCATTCGAAGAAAGCTGATGAAATCATAGGGTTCTGAGAGTAATATTTCCTTTAGCAAATTTTTATAGGTAAATCTCTCTCTTATTTTAAGGCATTCCCTGGACCAACGTCTCGTTTTCTTCTTCTTTAAATACAGTACCAAAGTCAATGCCGGGACTGCTTTGTCTGCATTTGTAGCTGTTCTCACTACTGTCAAACGACTCGCTAACACGAACAGCGTCTGCTTCAGAGTATTGTTAAACTGACATACTTTTTACTTGTGCGGACTTGTTTGACAAATCCGCGGCTAGGCAAGGGCTGATTTGACAAACAGGCTTGCGCGTTTACGGAGACCTTTAACACTTCTGATATTTTGATGTTCTGTACAAAACAGCGTCCATTGCACCACAGATACGATATTATGACCAATAATTTGGAGTATTCTTCTCGTTTTAAAGTTATAGTTCTTCTAGATATATTTGCACGTCTTCAAACCGCCCCCACACAAATTTCAACAAGCGCCAAATACCAAATAGAGGTTGCGCTATCTATGCTACAGTATGTGCAACATTAAACACACACTACAGACGTTCAGCGAGAAAGATACGACAGCTGATTGAAGTGTTTACGAATTAACATCGCCCCAACTACAAAAAGAAGCACACGAGCGGTGTGATAACGCATGATTATTGAGAATGATTAGATTATATAAAAAATATAAATGTTATACGGAAGGTTGGATGTTTGTTTCCATGAGCGTAGATAGTAATAAATGAAATAGCTAGTGGATTCTCGGTCTTGGTTCTTCAAAACATTGTGTTCTTCCAGCTGTGCAGTTGACATTGAACTTTGACGGTCACGTGTTAAACAGATAACAGAATTATTAGAGGATTTTGTTGTTTACCAGTCATTCCTGCATATCGTGCGTTGTCAGAAACGCGCGAATTCGGTTGAAGGTAGCATCTAACGCCGGCAGTTTTCAACGATGTCTTCAAACAGTGAGAGAAATTTGTTTCTATCCTTATACTTTCTGTTTGTGTACAACAATGATGCAGTTGGTGTTTGGCGTCATTTTTAGTGTGTTGCATCCATTTATGTTCAGTTAGGGCGGTAGGTTTCTCGACAAGTTCGTTCCTTAATCAAGGCTTATAATCAACTATGTGTACGTTGTAGTCTTCAAGCCCTTGACCATCTCTTCGTACATTCTGACAAGAGAAGTGCAGTTACGTGTAATTACATTATAGGTCGTCACATTCTACCAGAAAAAATTATTACAAGTATACAGTTCGGGCACCTATAATTTGACTCGAATCTGCCATACACAAATGCCGTAACTTGATATCAGTACCATCTCATTTCTCGCTCTATCCATCGTCAAGAGTTGAAAGTGAAAATAAAAACGTAAGGAAGAAACAATCTTGAAATTGTATTATTTGTTCAACAGTACTGTTTGAAGCACTCCTGACTATACAAGTCCTTTTTCTGCACTATTCCTCTTCTGCATCTCTTCCATCATTTTTGAAGTAAGAAAAATGTAGCGATATGAATTCATCTAAAATCTTACATATTGTTATTGGGTTTTCAGTATTGCTCCTTTTTTAATATGACCTTTTTCTAGGCAGACATGTACCGTAAGTTGTGTCTTATTTTACTTTCTGTTTTAGGTTGTGTGTTAAGGTTTTACAAGTTGAGTGTTCTTTGTTGAATTTCACATTTTTAACATATCTACGTTGTACTGTAATTTGTAAATGATTCACACTAGTAACTTTTTTGCTCAGTTACAATTTATTGAAACAAATAAATTGTGACGATAAAGTAGGCATACACCATTCTAAATGTTCTTCACTTAAAAATGTTCATTCTCCACTTGTCACTCAAATATACAGTTTCTCAAGAATTTGCTGACTTCTAAAATCTACAGACCCCATTGTCATAAGGCATACGTATTCTATATATATTGTGCACATCTATCTTGTGCTGATGAAAGGGTATTAAATTCTGAATTTATGAGTATTCCATCAGAAACAAACAAATTGTAACTACTGAAAAAATGTGAGCTTTAACTTCGCATCAGTTTGCTCAAAAACAAATAAATATATCCAAGGAACATTAAAGAGAAAATTGTTGAAACCTGTGCCCTAATAAAATTTTGGATCTCTGAATTCAGCAAACCAAAATTCCATTCACTGCTTCCTTATGGATCTGAGGAAATGATACTCAGGGCATAAACATATTTAGAATGTAAACAGTGTGTTGAAGGTAATTTATGGCTTTAAAAAAGTTGAATATTGTGAATTTTGTTTGACTGAGGTTGGTGTTACAAATGTTTCACGTGTTGTTATCCATGAAACACACTTACTCAACTGGAACTATCTCATGAAAACTTGTAAAACAAAGCAAAAAGATGATATTCACTGTTATAGTACCAGAGGACAATCAAATATCTACCAATTGTTTCCCAAAACATCATCCTGTCAAGAAAGTGTACTCTACTGTGGTGTTAAAATATGCCATAACACACTAGAAGTAGTACAAATTACTCCAAAGTCAATATTAAAGAGCAAACTAAAGCTGTTTGTCATAAAGAACTGTTTTTTTTTCTGTACAAGAATTTCTAAATATGAAAGCACAGTAACTTTTCTTTGAATGTAGAGAACCTTAACTCCAGAGTTTGTGAATGTGTACATATTTTGTTATTCTGACCTGTCTAGGAGCCCTTGTATAACCTTTACTCTGTGCTAGAGCTTTACAAAGAGATGACAGTGTCATTTCAGGTGCAAGAAAGACACACACACTACCAGTAATAAACAATAAACAATTTTTTGTGGATTTGTGTAACAGATAAAGTACTCCATGAACTAGTAGCTAAGCTAAGTAATTCTAGAGGAGAGAATTATATCCTCTCAAATCATCAAATATGCCAAGTAAAGACAGTGTAATCTCTTTGATTAAAATAGTTAATAAAATATTAAATGAAGATAATTATTGAAAATTTCTGTTGTCAAACCAGTTGACAAGAAAGGAGACATGGCACCCCGGTTAAGTATGAACCTATTTCACTTATATCTATAATATCAATGATGATAAAATACTGTATGTATAAACAGATGAGCGAATAGTTTGAATCTAATGTCATACTTAGTTGCTCAGAAAATTAGTTGAGCTGAAGTGTTTCTGCAGTCAAAGCAGTTACAAGCATGGTAGCAAAGGTATATACCCCAGTAGCCATTAAAATTGCAGTTCCTTGAAGGTAACATACAACAAACTTCAAATTGGTGTGAAGTGTACTACATGCTTGGATGCAGATATAATGAGCGTTTCAACAGAAAGTAAATTTTAGTAATGCCAATTACATTATAGACGATAAGATGAGGTTTGTCATTCAGAAATCACATTTGAAAGTTGGTTATTTGTGAGATCATCAAGTTAGGCCTCACGTAAGAAGGAGAAATGTATAACCGTATGTGTCAGAATTCAATAGTGGCAGAATCATTGCCTATCAAGACAGAGGTTTGTCATTCTGCCATGTTACTCCTCGCATTGGTTGAAACGCCCAAGTGTCATGCGAATGTGGTGTCAATGTGCTGAAGGGGGCCATACTAAATGTCATGCAGAATGCCAGTGTTTCCATGTTATTAGTGCTTGAGAGGACAGACATATTGTTTACTCTGCTGTGCAGGACCTTACAGCCATATCACATACTTTTAATCGGGAAATGGTCTTCTATGCAGCAATACAAGTATACACACAAAAAGTGCAATGATGTCTGAATCTCCACAGACTGTGAGCATGGTGATCATGTTGCAGTTTTCCTTAATGCGACAGCAGAGCGAGTCTCATTGATAGTGGTACACCTAACAACAGTACTGGACACAGGAATGGCACCACATCATGTTTTCATACAGAGTTCCGTTCTGTAGTCAGCATCACAATGGCTGTTTCTATGTGTGTCATCTCCAAGGAGAATGGTCATTGCCAGACTGTGTTTGTCACCTTCATGCTGACATGGTGGTATGGGACGCCATTGAGTACACATAATGACCACCTCTGCAGATCACCTACAAATTTAGTAATGTGGTCTTTGTACTAGACTGTTGTTGTTCTTGTCTTCAGTCTTGAGACTGGTTTGATGCAGCTCTCCATGCTACTCTATCCTGTGCAAGCTTCTTCATCTCCCAGTACCTACTGCAACCTACATCCTTCTGTATCTGTTTTCTCTTGGTCTCCTCCTACGATTTTTACCCTCCACACTGCCCTCCAATGCTAAATTTGTGATCCCTTGATGCCTCAGAACATGTCCTACCAACCAGTCCCTTCTTCTTGTCAAGTTGTGCCATAAACTCTTCTCCCCAATTCTGTTCAGTACCTCCTCATTAGTTATGTGATATACCCATCTAATCTTCAGCATTCTTCTGTAGCACCACATTTCGAAAGCTTCTATTCTCTTCTTGTCCAAACTATTTATCGTCAGTGTTTCACTTCCATACATGGCTACACTCCATACAAATACTTACAGAAACGACTTCCTGACACTTAAATCTATACTCGATGTTAACAAATTTCTCTTTCTCAGAAATGCTTTCCTTGTCATTGCCAGTCTACATTTTATATCCTCTCTACTTCGACCATCATCAGTTATTTTGCTCCCCAAATAGCAGAACTCCCTTACTATTTTAAGTGTCTCATTTCCAACTCTAATTCCCTCAGCATCACCCGACTTAATTCGACTACATTCCATTATCCTCGTTTTGCTTTTGTTGATGTTCATCTTATATCCTCCTTTCAAGACACTGTCCATTCCGTTCAACAGCTCTTCCAAGTCCTTTGCTGTCTCTGACAGAATTACAATGTCATCGGCGAAACTCAACGTTTTTATTTCTTCTCCATGGACTGTAATACCTACTCCTAATTTTTCTTTTGTTTCCTTTATTGCTTGCTCAATATACAGTTTGAATAGCAATGGGGAGAGGCTGCAACCCTGTCTCACTTCCTTGCCAACCACTGCTTCCCTTCCATGCCCTCAACTCTTATAACTGCCATCTGATTTCTCTACAAATTCTAAATAGCCTTTCGCTCTCTGTATTTTACCCCTGCCACCTTCAGAATTTGAAAGAGAGTATTCCAGTCAACATTGTCAAAAGCTTTCTCTAAGTCTACAAATGCTAGAAATGTAGGTTTGCCTTTCCTTAATCTATTTTCTAAGATAAGTCGTAGGGTCAGTATTGCCTCACATGTTCCAACATTTCTGCGGAATCCAAACTGATCTTCGCCGAGGTTGGCTTCTACCAGTTTTTCCATTCGTCTGTAAAGAATTCGCGTTAGTATTTTGCAGCTGTGACTTATTAAACTGATAGTTCGGTAATTTTCACATCTGTCAACACCTGCTTTCTTTGGGATTGGAATTATTATATTCTTCTTGAAGTCTGAGGGTATTTCGCCTGTCTCATACATCTTGCTCACCAGATGGTAGAGTTTTGTCAGGACTGGCTCTCCCAAGGCCGTCAGTAGTTCTAAGGGAATGTTGTCGACTTCCGGGGCCTTGTTTCGACTCAGGTCTTTCAGTTCTCTCTCAAACTCTTCATGCAGTACCGTATCTGCCATTTCATCTTCATCTACATCCTCTTCCATTTCCATAATATTGTCCTCAAGTACATGGCCCTTGTATAGACCCTCTATATACTCCTTCCACCTTTCTGCTTTCCCTTCTTTGCTTAGAACTGGGTTTCTGTTTTTAAGTAGTTTCTGTTTCCTTTTCTCCAAAGGTCTCTTTAATTTTCCTGTAGGCAGTATCTATCTTACCCCTGGTGAGATAAGCCTCTACATCCTTACATTTGTCCTCTAGCCATCCCTGCTTAACCATTTTGCACTTCCTCACGAAATTTTTGAGACGTTTGTATTCCTTTTTGCCTGCTTCATTTACTGTGTTTTTATATTTTCTCCTTTCATCAATTAAATTCAATACTTCTTCTGTTACCCAAGGATTTCTACTAGCCCTCGTCTTTTTACCTACTTGATCCTCAGCTGCCTTCACTACTTCATCCCTCAGAGCTACCCATTCTTCTTCTACTGTATTTCTTTCCCCCATTCCTGTCAATTGTTCCCTTATGCTCTCCCTGCAACTCTGTACAACCTCTGGTTCTTTCAGTTTATCCAGGTTCCATCTCCTTTTTGCAGTACTATACTGCATACACAAAATAAATAAAATTTGGTTATTTGCTACCCTCTCTGGAATTGCAATTTTAGTGTCCAGCAGTGCAGTTGATTTGAAAGTAAACAGATAATTTATGCAGCTCCATTGCATGTAAGGAAAGCATTTGTATTGTTCTCACACAATATTTGTGTCAGAAAATTCAACAACTATGGAGTGGCAGAGAATGCTCTGTATATAATGTGTTCTTACTTTAGCAATAGGGAACAGTTAGGGAAAACAAATAATCGAAAGCTAAAAATGTTGTCCCCCAGTTACAGTTTGTATTCTTTGGTGGCATGTTATATAAGATTTGATTTAGACCAAAAACTCAGCTGGCATACTCGCATAGGAAACTTATGTGGCAGACTTAACACGTCATCTATCTGCTGTAGTAGCAGAACAGCTGTCAGTGAGAGACTCCTGTTGCATGCATTATATATACACATATTTCACTTTCTTACAAACCAACCTGAGTTATGTAATAGGCCTAAATGGCAAGTTTCTAGGCATAAAATTAGTGTTTGAACTCCAAAAAGAAAAGTATCGAGTACATTAGAAAGACCCTTCTCGGCACCCATCTGAAGTAATGCAGGGCAACCACAGAAAAATCAGGATGACCCGATAGAGATTAGAACCTCCATCTTCTCAAATACAAGTCTGGTATATTTACAATAGTGCAATCTCATTCAATTTATCTCTAGTGCACAATACAGTTTTGTTCATATACTCTTTCGAAGAAGTTATATACTTATGTAAGAAGATAGTGCTACATTGTTCATTCCTGTCTAGAGATCAAACATTATTTCAAATTAATTAATACAATGACAATATCTGACGTGTGTATCTATAACTTCCTTGCCTTTGATAAAGGAAACATTAGTAAGTATGATGTAAGGAGGTTAATCCATGACTTTCTCTAGAACTGGACATACAATTAACATGCCATATGCTAAGCTAGTAAATAATGGATCACTAGAGATTAAAGTATCTAGGAAAAGCAAAAGGGAAACATATCTGTTGTGAAGAACAAGTAGGGATCCTGCAGTACTTGCACACTACAAAAACTACTTAAAATTGCTAAAAAAAGGACATAATGTCAGAACTCAGTAATTCCGACAACAGACTTAGGCTATATGGAATGTAGTTAAACAAGAGACAAGACAAGCAACAGAACAGGGTAACATCACTATTGAACTAAATGGAAAGGCTATAAGTTATGAGTCACATGTAGCAAATATATTTAATAATTATTTCTCAAATATAGTAGAAAGTACAAAGACAAATGGCTCAAGAGGAAAATCACATTAGTATGTGGAAAAAGTAACTCCCATTAAATTCATTCATATAAATGTGTCACCAGCTTCTCATTCTGAAATTAAGAAAATTATCCACTCTCTCAAAAATAAAACTTCATTTAGTTTTGATGGTGTTTCCAACAGCGTTCTAAAGATTTTGTACTGTAAAACAAAAGTAACTGGGTGAGCACTAGGATAAAATAATCATCTGAAGCACTCAAACCCTTCAGCGGCATAAAAATCAACCAAAAGGACCCTGCACTCCAAAAATACTGCCAAACATACAAAAACATATATAGAAAAATTTTAGTAACAGCAAAAGGGTCTAAAACGATAAAATTATAGAAAAGGCGGAAAACAAAATAAAAGCTGCCTGGAATGTCACCAAACAGGAGACAAATAGAAAAAAGACAAAACAGGCAAATACACAATTACAGCACAATGGTACAACAATACACAGTTGTAAAAAAAATTGCCAACTGTGCAAATCAACATTGCAGCAACATAGCTACCAAGCTACAACACAAATTTGACAAAATACAGCCTGTACAAACACTGAAATATGTTCCAAACACAATGATGTTGCGACCCAACACTTCAGAAGAAAAAGAGCAATACTGTTTGGAACCTAAAAAAATAAACCCTCAGCAAGTATAGATCAAACCTGTGTGCTTACTGAAGGACAGTATAGACAGTATCAAAGACCCTTTGGTGCACATCATAAATGAATCATTCACCAAAGGTTGCTTCCCAGAGGTACTAGAGCATGCAAAGGCCCTACATAAGAAAAGAGATCCCAAAAATATAGAAAATTATACTCCCATCTCTTTAATGACATGATTTTCAAAAGTAATGGACACCATAATGAAAATTAGATTCATGGGGTACCTAACAAAGTGTGTTCTTCTGTTTAAAGAACAGTTTGGATTCAGGGCTGGTAAAAAGATACAGTCAGCTATAGTTCATTTTACAAATATTGTTCTGGAAGCACTGGATAAAAGAGATCATGTAACAGGCTTCTTCCTGGACTTCAGCAAAGCCTTTGGTAGAGTAGACCACACAATTCTGTTAAATAAACTGGAAGCTCTAGGTATAAGAGGGGTAGCAAATAAGAAATAAGTGGTTTCGTTCATACCTTTTAAAAAAATAAAAAACTCCGATCATGTCATAAAATGCATTTCTAACCCAGAATACATTAATATTGGAGTCCCCCAGGAAGTGTCCTTGGATCAATACTCTTCTAGATATATATCAATGATTTTCACCCAGAGTGTCAAACGTAGTGATAGCTTACTGTTTACTGATGACAGTAATAATCTAATCAGTGAAACATCAACAAATGTACAAAGCTGAAGAAACACTTATGCACGTATGCAGATGGGTTGACAACAACAAATTAACTTTAAATGTAAAAAAAAAAGACAGTGTTTTTTTCCACATAAAAAGAAAGCATTAGTTTCCACATCAGCGGAAAACACAAAAATAACACTTTAAAAGTGAAAGATCAGCTCATAGAGCGTGTATTACAAACAAAACTTCTAGTGAAGCATGTTGATGCACAACTAAAATGGACTGAGCATGTTACTGCCCTTGGGAAATAAACAGCTTCAGCATGCTTTGCACTTAGAATAACAAATTCTGTGTGTAGTAGCTAATGCACTGGAACAATGTATTTTGCATATGTTCATTCTGTGATGAGTTATGGGATAATGTTGTTGGGAACAAATGAGCAGAACAGACAGATAATCTTTAAGCTACAAAAAAGGGCTGTACGCATTGTGAAAAAATAGCAAGAGAACTCACTGCATTGAATTGTTTATGGGAATCTTGACTGTTCCATGTGAGTATATTTTGCAAATAGTGATCCACATTAAAAAAGATGTTGATCAGTACCTAACAAACAGGTCTCTACACAAACATCGAACCAGATCCACCCACCAGTTACATCTCAATAGAAAAAACAAAACAAAAACCCAAAATAGTGCCCTATATAATGTAATTAAACTGCACAATAAACTACCACTAGAAATCAAAGACAAAAGTGAAATATATGCCTGCAGGAATACCTTAAAAATTATTTGTTAGAAAAGTGTTTTTATACTGTAAAGGAATACCTGAAATTATGTGTAAATTTTGTTGACAATTACGAGCCATTTTACAGTATGTTCAGTAGAACAGTGAAATACAGTAAGGCACAAAGTGTATGTATGTACTTATGTGTGTAACTGTGTACATTTATGTATATCTGTGCCTGTATTTTACATATTTATGTGTTGACAACATCCATACAATTTACATTGTCAATGGATGGATAAATAAATAAATATAAATAGTAAACCGGGTCTTATCTGAAATATGTAACATGTCACTAAATCAAGACATTTTTCCAGAAAGACTGAAATATACCACTGTTAAACCCTTCCTTAAGAAAGGTGATATGAGAGGTGTCAGTAACTACCGACCTGTTTCACTGTTGACATCATTTTCCAAAATCTTTGAGAAGGTGAGGTGTTCTGCAATAATATTTCATCTTTGCAACAATGATATCCTTAGCAAATCCCAGTTTGTGTTTTAGGAGAGTTACTGTACTGAGAATGAAATTTACATGTTCATTCACCAAATTTTGCATTGCCACTTGGTATTTTCTGCGGCGTATCTAAGGCATTTGACTGTGTACTTCACAGTATTCTCATAGATAATTTTAAATTTTATGGAACTGATGGTATAGTAAATGCTCTTCCGTCTGATATCTAACAATCAGAATTAGTTCTTTTTGCAGATTACACTACTATTGTAAACAATCCAAACGTACATACAGAAGCAGAAGGAATGGTAAACAACATTCTTTAAAGTGTGACTGTTTTTTACGCAAATTGTCTCACCCTCAGTTTTAAAAAGACACAACATATTCAATTCTGCACACCTAGGGGTACTAAACCAATGATAACTGTAACACATGGAGAGGGAATAATAAATAGGGTGGAAACTTCACAATTCTTAGGTGTCCATATTGATGAGAATAGGTGTCCTTATTGATGAGAATTTTAACTGGAAAAAGCATGTTTTGGAACTCTTAAAACAACTCAGGTCAGCCACATTTTGCACTTAGAATCATTGCAAATCTTGGGAAGAGAGAAATCAGTAAGTTGACAAATTTTCATTCAAAATTTCGTGTGGAATAATGTTCTTGAGTTACTCACCTTTAAGAAAGAAAGTCTCCATTGCTCAAATATCTGCTGTAAGAATAATATGTGCTTCTCACTCATAATCGTCTTGTAGACATCTGTTTAAGGAATTGGGCATTCCGATTACTGCTTCACAGTGTATTTATTCCCTCATGAAGTTTGTTGCAAATAATCCACTACAGTTGAAAAGGAACAATGATGTACATAATTACAATTCCACTATATGGAATATATAATATAACTGTGAAATGGAATTGTCATCAACAATTTGTCATTGTAGATCCAGACTAGTATCAACCAACACTGAAGGAAATAAAGACATAGTAAAACAGTTGAAGAAATAATGCCCAGGTGCAGATGAGATCCAGTTTGTGTGTGTTCAGAAGAGCAGAATGCAATTCAAGGAGAAACTTCACCAACTAATAGTGAAGATGTGGACAGTGTAATAAAGTCTAGGAGGCTGGAGACCAGTGATAATGTGTGTAATTTGCAAGGAGGTTGACTGTACAAAATGTACACACAGTTTCTCTCCTCCATACATTGTGCAGATTTTTCCCCAGCTGTGTGTTAGGTAGAAGTAGGCCATCAGTGGAAAAAAATGTATGATGAGTACCTTGGTGGTTTTCAGAAAGATTCATCCACATCTGTGTGCTCTGACAGCTCAGTGAGATTGTGTGCATGTGCTTTTTGAGGACTTCAAGGAAGCCATATGACATTATTAACTTTAGAAGCTTAAAGTACTACTTGGTACAGTTCAGGATACCTAAGTAACTTATTACCCAAGTTAGAATATGTATAAGTAACACAGAAAGTAAGGTGAGACTGTACAATACAACCAGAGGTAATATAGTCATGTTGTTCCTCTTTGGAGAAAATAATGAAAATAATGTTCTGCAAAAGTGACAAGAGAATCCCAGCTGGTAATAGGATTATCACTAGCTGGGCAACTACTGACTGTGACCATATCATCAAGGTCCAATCAAGAAGTGGTGAAAATGAGTGAATGATGCCA
This sequence comes from Schistocerca cancellata, assembly GCF_023864275.1. Classification (NCBI taxonomy): domain Eukaryota; kingdom Metazoa; phylum Arthropoda; class Insecta; order Orthoptera; family Acrididae; genus Schistocerca; species Schistocerca cancellata. Next base: position 803,648,454 of record NC_064629.1, read on the forward strand.
TGGAGACTGCAATGAGTGGGACAGATGCTGTAAATGAACCAAAGAGAGAATACCATGTCATTGCTAGGAAAAATCAGGATAGTTATTTGTTTATTTGTGCTAGTAACTTTCCTACTGTGCACCCCTATTGAAAACAAATTTCATCATTGTGAAGTCACCAGTGTGCTTGCCACAGGAAGAGCTGTGGGGCTAGTCATGCACTACAGCAAAAATAGCATGTTAATAACGTAATGCTGTATTTGTAATTTAGTTGGATTTTATAGCTTGAAAGCTTGAGTAGCATTTCCTTCTTAGTTTAATAAAACAGTCAGTTATATTAGCCACTGGAACTGCTTAAAAATATAAAGCTTATCAGATTTCTCACGATCTGAAATATAGTGGTTATGACACTGGATTATATTTTGTAGTGGAGTACAAATCCCAGACACACTATCCAGATCTATGTTTGTCATGGTTTTTCCTAATTTCATGCAAGTGATGGTTACAGTTTCATCAGTGAAGCCGCAAGCAATTTCCATCTTCATCATTACCAGTGTACTGTAGTGCTCAGTTGTTAATGATCTAAATGTTGGTGGGACATCAAACAATAACCTTTCCTATATTATAAAAATGAAAGCTAGAGGCAAACTTAACACTCAAACCATTATAGAAACAGCGAGAACTTCGTAGCCCACGTAAAACATCTAGTACAATTTGCAGTCTTCAGTGATCACTAAAAATAGATTAATCTTAGTATAAATTAATAATTTTACTTCAACAATGGGTTTAATCTTTCACATTTCACACCTATAAATATTGTAAACTGAAGTCTGCAGCAGTATTTTTCTAACTGAATGTGAAGGCTAATGTTAGGAACTAGTGTAGGGATTTTGATACAGGTTCCACTAATTGATACACTGATTGATAAGGAAGGTTTGTGTGTGTAATTTATCACCACTATGCCAGACAATTTGTCCAACAGTAGATACTTAGAACCACCCCTGCAAAGCTGCAGTGCGTCACTAGTGATATAAATACGAAAAACATTTGTGTGAGGCATCGCTGATTATTAATAAAATCATCTTTTTATTTTATTTTTTTCTTAGAGTTCAGAATTGCACTGGTTCAACTTGTGGTTGGTGGAACAAAGGAAAATAATGTAAAAAAAGCCATAGACTTCATTAAGCAAGCGAAGGAAAAAGGATCTGATGTTGTCATTCTTCCTGAATGCTTCAACTCACCATATGGAACAAGTAAGAACACAGAAATTTCAGTATCTCTCTCTCTCTTTCTCTCAGCTTTAAATGTGTGGGGAAAATTTCTAACTTTTTGCAGATAATTGGTGAAATTGAATTTAGAAGTGAAATAATGCTTACACGGTTCCTTCATTAAGACTGACCAATTATTTCTACTTTCCTAATTAAAAAAAAAAATGAGGAGTTTCACCATCCTGAATGATGTAGTTGACAAAAGAACATGAAATTGTAATAAAAATATTTATGTATATATTTTTTTAAATGCAGCAGCTATTATTGTCCTTTATTGTGGCTTAATATTACCATTACTTGTTTTCTGTGACTGTGCATCTTTAGTATGCTCTGTTCAGAAATTTTTAAGCTGGTTGAGTTTCTTGCACTTTGAGCTGAAGTCATTTATTGTTAAACCTGTTATTGTTTTCTGGTTTATTTTGCATTTTTAAAGTCTGTGCTGCTTCTTCCATAATTACTCACTGCTGTGCATTTTGAATGGATTCACTAGTTGTTTTCTCAGAGCAGAAATATTTTATACTAACTTTTAAGTAGTTATGAATTATGTTCATGCTGTTGTCATGGTTTGTTGTTAACTATTATGCAGCTAGTGTTTTACGTGTCATATAGCTTTAAACTGGCCAGCAGGATAATTTTTGTAGGTGTGAAACCCAACAGGAAGTTTGCCAGGAGGAAGAGAATGATAGGAGCTAACTCCTCGCCAAATTAAGTGTACACAAACAAATTTTTATTATATTTTACTGTACACGTAACAATGGGCATTGGGTTACTTGTTTTGTCCCTTGGCTGATTCAGTTCCTCTATTCGATGCCAGTGCTCTATACAGGGCAAATAATTTCTCAAAATGCATGTTGTTCTCACTATCTACTTGATGTTATTGTTTGCTGTTTTCTTTCTTCCTTGCTTCCTCACTCTTTTCTAAAATCATCCCACTTCTTCATTTTTATTTCTTTTCAGCAGTCTCCGTATTGTGTCATCTGAAAATGACAAAACCAGTTTCCTTCCTAATCATGCCCAATTTTGAGCATGTCCTCCATCACAAATGACCTTATTGTCAATGAGAAATGAAACCATGATCTTATTTTTCCTTCTGTCTGTTTTGGTGATTTTGTATTTGGTATTTCTCTATTGTATTTTGTTTCTCAATGTTCCCAACTTTTCTATGTCTATGTTCCATCCCAAGATTTTGTAATTTCTTTTGAGTTTACATCACACCTTTGGACTGTGAATTTGAAATATTTTGGCAGAGAGGGAGAGAGAGAGAGAGAGAGAGAGAGAGAGAGAGAGAGAGAGAGAGAGAATGTTTTAGCTGAATCCTTTTATGTTTTGCTTGTATCCTTTGTATTCTTAAAGTTTTTATTGTATATCTTTCTGATTTATTTATTGATGATTTGGAAGGATAGATTGCTACTCTCCATATAGAAAAGGTGTTCAATCACATACAAGCACAATGAAAAAGACTGTTAAAATGTTAAAGCTTTTGGATAAAATTTTTATTCTCCAGTAGAAAACATGCACATATTCACATGCTAGTTCCCGGAGACAGTGCCTATGTGTGTTGTACTTGTGTGAATGTGTGTGTTTTCTACTGCAGAAGGACTGTAACCGAAAGCTTTATTACTTTCACAGTCTTTTTCATTGTGCCTGTCTGAGGGTCAGTGCCTTCTCCACATGATATGTAGCAATCTGTCCTTCCCATATTGTTGTTATTCCATCCTGGACTTTCCATTGTTTGATTTATTAATTGACATATTTCAGAGTATTTCTCCAGTTATGCTGAGGAAATTCCCAGTGGTGAGACAAGCAAAGCATTATCACAAGCAGCTAAAGAAAATAATGTATATTTAATTGGTGGGTCTATTCCTGAACGGGATGGAAATAAGTTATATAACACTTGCACAATCTGGAATAGATCCGGCCAGATGGTGGCTAAACACCGAAAGGTAACTTGAAACTACTGATTCCAGTTGGTAAATAAACCAATTTCCACTAAAGACAGATGTAAAGTTAAATTCACAGCTCATCGAACAGTTTTAAACATGTTGCAAATGTGTAGCACATTAACCGTCTGACGCAAAATCATATTTACCCACAGGAAAAATACTAGGGATTGTAGGAATGTCAATGAGGTTAATGTTTCAGTATCAAACATTTGTGGTGCTCTTTTTACAGAATCTGAGTAACAGTTCTGAAGCATATACTTTATCAGGTATAGCACATTACTCTGCTTACCCTAAAACAGATGTGGTGTTATGGTTTGATAAGTGAACTGGGATGAGAATAATTGAAACAGAGGTGTTTTTTGTTACAGTGAGATCTTTCCATGAATTTTAACCATTAGCTAGTTATTTTGATTTCCAAAACATTTTGTTAACTTCCACTTACATAGGTAGAAACGTCCATCATAATAAGATAAGGGAAGCCAGAGCTAGCTTGGAAAGATTTAGATGTTTGACATGCTGTTTGAGAGTGGAATGGTAGATAAATATTGGTAGTCTGGAAATGTAGTTGAAACTTCTTCAGAATCTGAAAAAACCCCAAGAGAAATTGTGAAACACTTGGGAAAGAATCATGCTTTAGCCATATGTTTTGTTTATAAAAAATGATTTTTGTCCATATATGGATATGCAGGTTGTAATATAAAATTTCCTGTACCGATTTTGAGGACTTGTAGTGGGGACCAAGATGGTTAAGTTTAGCATAGGAACTCGTGTCCAGAAATACATCGTTTTCCTGCTACTCACAAAATATTACAGCACATGTTGCTCTCTGACTCTTGCTGTGTGCTGTCTTGGTCTACTTAATAAGTACGCTCAATGTGATGACTACCAACATCAACACAGGTATGGTACCTTTGTACCATGTTCAGTTACACTTCATCACCAATCCCTGGTCCTCCAGCACCCACTGTAGCCATAACCTATACCAGTAGGTCTTCTTCAGACCCCACAGTGGTCTTGTAAATCAAGGATTTCATGTGACCCAACACGTAGTAGTCAAGCAGGTTCAAGTCAGGCAAACATGCAGACCAAACAATCGGGTCACTGTGACCACCTATCCACTATTGCCCAAATCATTAGTCCTATGATCTCGGAACACACATGTGAAATGAGGTGGTATACCATAATGCTGGAACCACAAGCTTTGATGCACATGCAGTTGTGCATCTTCCAAGAGCCCATGCAGCATGCCATCAAGAAATCACAAGTATGTATCACCCGTAAGATGTGGTCGATTAAGGTATTGCCCAATCACATGTCCAGCCAGGATCCCTGTCCAAGTGTTCAAACCATATTGTTCCTGAAACCCATGGTGGCGGGCAGCATCCTGGTTTTCATCATCTCACATGACTGTTGTGGGAATTGAGAACACCTTCCCTGGTAAACTGGGTTTCATCCATAAAAAGGATCTGCCTTGGGAAGTCAGGTTTCACCACACAACATTACAAGAACCACCTGTGGAAGTGGGCTCAAGATGTAAAATCCTGTGGCTGCATTGCCTGTAACTTCTGGGGCTGGTACTGGTGTACAGGGTGTCTACGACTGGGGACAACCGGGAGATCCGGGAAAAACCCGGGAATTTTTCCATCCAGGAGAAAACTGGAAAATACCCAGGAATCTTTTTGAGTTCCGGAAATTTTTCATTGTTTTAGTTTTCAGTTAAATTTTTGTGATTTTGACTGGTAAGAACCAATACTCTAACAAAAAAAAATTACTGTATCCCGCTTCTGCAGAATAATACTGCAGCAACAAAACATGAATGAGAGAAAAAAATGAAAATAAAACTTAAGTCGCAAAGAAAATGCGCCATATACAACAACAAAACACAGTGCTCATACAAGCGTCTGCCAACAGCAAAGTGTGTCAAAGGCTTTAGGAAGACTGTGCAGTGCTTCTTAACAACAAGTTGCCTCCAATGAGCATGATGTGACAGTTTTTTACATTAGATTCGTTTTAATACAAGATCTTTTAATGTTTCACACGTACGAACATGCGGCCTTCCTGTGTCATCGTAGCTGCGCAAGTGCAGTGACGCCTGTTATCTGGCGCTCTGTGGCAACTGCTGAAACGTACCTTTCTAATAGGTCACGGAAAAATATTGCGAATATTGCTTTGAAAAGTGTTACTTTCAAAGTAAATTTCCTTTTACGTAAGATAAACTATGTGAGAGAGTGTACAACGAATTTCTTAAATCACAGAGCGTTTGACTCTCATTTAAATATCAACACTTTGGGGACGACCATATGAAGAATTTCGAGCCCAGAAGATCAGACATTTACGTCATTATTAAAAAATTTTACTGGCACATTTATGTGATGTATGACGTGCAAAAAAGATCAACAATATATGTGTAAGCTTAGCTTCTCTTGCAGCTTATTAATCTTAGAGACCAAAATTATATGTAATAGTTTTGCTTTTCCTGTAGCAACAACTGTACATTAATTTAAGCCATTAATTTTTCTTATTTGTGTGTTCGTGCTACTTAAGAGTGATCTTGCTATTGGCTGACTACATCACATATCAAATGCTGTCATTAGCTGGCGAAATCAGGTGACATGAGCTGTGACTGGCTTACAAAAGCGCGTCGCAATCTCGATTTTAATGCTTCGAAAAGTAACATGCGGTGTTTGGTGGAATTCGAATTTATACCCTCGTAACATGGAAATATGCAGTGTATAGTGTATATGTTGCTGCACATCAAACATCTTTCCAAAACGTGTTTTTTCCCCTGAGTTTCATTTTCTAAAGCGCCGGGAAATTCTGCGCCGATGTATAAAATCGTAAACCATAAAAGGATTGATAAGAGCCAAGAAAAAGTATACTGTCACTTAACACGGAAAAGTGTGTTTTTTCACCCGGGAGAAAGTGTATTTTCAACCGGGAAATCTGGAAAAAATCCAGGAATTATTTTTCCTTGTCCATGTAGACACCCTGGTGTAGCTGCTGTAACGTGCCAGCCAGTTTGGTGATCCACAGTCAGTCTACGTGCTATGTCTCTGGGACTCATCATTGCATCTTATTCTACTGCATGAAGTACAGCCTCCTCAAACTTGGGTATGTGGCGATGCCATGGAACACCACAGTCGGGCCTGCTAGTGGGGAATTTACATGTTTCTGAGGCCCGCTGGTACATTGTACCAAAGAGGGAGTGCAAAGGTGTCTAACAATGTGGAAAACCCTCTGCATACAACTGACGATCAGCCTTCCCGTTGCATTCAACTTCACTGTACAGTAAGATCATGCCAGAGTATTCTGCAAACATGTAGTTCACTATGGTTATCAGCAACACACTAAAAATGAAATGTACATACATCTTGCATTCTGTACTGCGGTGAATGATTACTAGTGCACGATAGTACAGTGTGAACAAAGACAACCAGCACAACAGCAGTTACAAACCTCTCTGAGCAGATCACAAATTCAACTGAATGGCATGTGAACAAACTTGTAGTGAGCATGGGACATAAGGTGATCTGTGAATGACCAACATAATACCCTAGTCAGTGGCACTGAAAATGCAGAGGATCTGAATGCATGTTGAGGTATTTTCTGTGTAGCAGGGAAACAGTACACTTCCATACGTGACTTCCTGTACCAAACTTAACCGTCCTGGTCCTCACTACACTCCTTAATATCTGTAAATGGAATTTACTTACACCCTGTATTTATCATTTAACTTCAAGACACATGGTGTTTATGAGGCTCAGTTTCTGTATTTATGTATGTATGTGTGTATACAGGGACATGTATAACGTAGGTAAAGAGTATAATTTTCTGTGTATTCTTGCAGTCGACTCGGGATAATGCAATGTGTGATGATGTCTGCACATTTTTGTATACATTGGTTTTCCTTATGTTACATTGCAAGATTTGTGCCCAGGAGGAAGCTAATGCAGGGTGTTTCCATAAGAGCATTCAAAAAATGTAATGGGGCATAGAGAATGCTCCACTGAACAATTTGAGGCAGGGAACATGGGGTTGGAGATGCTATGTTAATAAGGAGATATTGAAGTAAATTTTTCTACTTCTTTGCCTAGCATTACTGTTTTCCAGCTTATTTACAACTAACACACACAAAAGTTTACATGTACATTCTTTGTTTTGTGCAAGGAAATGAGAACAATGAGCCTGATTACTAGGAAGTATTTCCTGTTGGTCTGATTGGAAGGGAAGGCCCTATTCCATGGACTGCAAGGTCAGCTGACCTGAATCCCCTGGATTATTTCCTATGGGGATGTCTAAAGTCACTTGTGTATGAGACCCCAGTGGATATGGAGATGGAATTAGTTGCCAGAATTGTAGCTGCCTCTGATGTGATTTGAAATGCACCAGGGATATTTGTCATGGTGCATCAGAATCTTGTTCGGTGATGTCATGCCTGCATTGAGGTTGATGACCATCAGTTTCATCACTTTTGTAAGATACAGTACAAATGGTACATTTATTGTGTCAGTGTTGGTATTTGCAGTTAACTTAACTAATTTAAATTAAGCTGGCTTCTCTAACCCCAGGTTCTCTACCTCAAATTGTTCAGTGGAGCATCCTCTATGTCATGTTAATTTTTTTGCATGTTTTTACGGAAACACCCTGTGTAATGTGTCTAATGTCATTAACATTATTATTTCTACTAGTTCAGGTATCTATAAGATTTAACTTTTTTGCTTTTAAAATTTAGATTTTTTTTATAATAATGTGACTTTCACATATGTGTAGGAGACTGTTGATCATGAACATAAAGTTTGAAACTTGTCCAGTACATGAAATAACAGTTAAATTGCAGTGAAGATTGAACAACAGTAAAAGCCCAACACCAAATCTTCATTTTACAAACTACTACAATTTTTCATCATAATCTGCAGCTGCAGTAAATTCTGACAACAATGTAAATTGATAACACAAATAGTATGATTCAATCTTTTTGGCATATCCCAGCTGTTTTAGTGCGTACAGCCAGCTCGTCCCACGCATCCCCCGATCGGACTACGACTGTGGTTGCCCAGGATACTGCCCGCATTGAGGCTGATCCCTCACCTGTGGTAGAGTGGGAGGTCGTCTCAAGGTGTGGCAGGGGGCGAAAGACATTCCGGAGGGCTGAACGGAAGGCCTCTCCAGTTTGTCTGACGAACCAGTTTCAGGCTCTGTCTCAGGCTGGTACTGATCTTCGGCCTGACATGGCTGCTTGTCGTGTTCCAGAGGTTGCCCCTCAGTCTGCAAGATCCGGGCAGTCGCAGAGGGTGGGCTTACTGGTAGTTGGGAGCTCCAACGTCAGGCGCGTAATGGGGCCCCTTAGGGATATGACAGCAAGAGAGGGGAAGAAAACCAATGTGCACTCCATGTGCATACCGGGGGGAGTCATTCCAGATGTGGAAAGGGTCCTTCCGGATGCCATGAAGGGTACAGGGTGCACCCATCTGCAGGTGGTCGCTCATGTCGGCACCAATGATGTGTGTCGGTATGGATCGGAGGAAATCCTCTCTGGCTTCCGGCGGCTATCTGATTTGGTGAAGACTGCCAGTCTCGCTAGCGGGATGAAAGCAGAGCTCACCATCTGCAGCATCGTCGACAGGACTGACTGCGGACCTTTGGTACCGAGCTGAGTGGAGGGTCTGAATCAGAGGCTGAGACGGTTCTGCGACCGTGTGGGCTGCAGATTCCTCGACTTGCGCCATAGGGTGGTGGGGTTTCGGGTTCCGCTGGATAGGTCAGGAGTCGACTACACGCAACAAGCGGCTACACGGGTAGCAGGGATTGTGTGGCGTGGGCTGGGCGGTTTCTTAGGTTAGATGGCCTTGGGCAAGTACAGAAAGGGCAACAGCCTCAACAGGTGCGGGGCAAAGTCAGGACATGTGGGGACCAAGGAGCAATCGGTATTGTAATTCTAAACTGTCGAAGCTGCGTTGGTAAAGTACCGGAACTTCAAGCGCTGATAGAAAGCACCAAAGCTGAAATCGTTATAGGTACAGAAAGCTGGCTGAAGCCAGAGATAAATTCTGCTGAAATTTTTACAAAGGCACAGATGGTGTTTAGAAAGGATAGATTGCATGCAACTGGTGGTGGAGTGTTGGTCGCTGTTAGTAGTAATTTATCCTGTAGTGAAGTAGAAGTGGATAGTTCCTGTGAATTATTATGGGTGGAGGTTACACTCAACAACTGAGCTAGGTTAATAATTGGTTCCTTTTACCAACCTCCCAACTCAACAGCATTAGTGGCAGAACAACTGAGAGAAAATTTGGAATACATTTCACATAAATTTTCTCAGCATGTTATAGTCTTAGGTGGAGATTTCAATTTACCAGATATAGAATGGGACACTCAGATGTTTAGGACGGGTGGTAGGGACAGAGCATCGAGTGACATTATACTGAGTGCACTATCCGAAAATTACCTCGAGCAATTAAACAGAGTACCGACTCGTGGAGATAACATCTTGGACCTACTGATAACAAACAGACCCGAACTTTTCGGCTCTGTATGTGCAGAACAGGGAATCAGTGATCATAAGGCCGTTGCAGCATCCCTGAATATGGAAGTTAATAGGAATATAAAAAAAGGGAGGAAGGTTTATCTGTTTAGCAACAGTAATAGAAGGCAGATTTCAGACTACCTAACAGATCAAAACGAAAATTTCTGTTCCGACACTGACAATGTTGAGTGTTTATGGAAAAAGTTCAAGGCAATCGTAAAATGCGTTTTAGACAGGTACGTGCCAAGTAAAACTGTGAGGGATGGGAAAAACCCACCGTGGTACAACAACAAACTTAGGAAACTACTGCGAAAGCAAAGAGAGCTTCACTCCAAGTTTAAACGCAGCCAAAACCTCTCAGACAAACAGAAGCTAAACAATGTCAAAGTTAGCGTAAGGAGGGCTATGCGTGAAGCGTTCAGTGAATTCGAAAGTAAAATTCTATGTACCGACTTGACAGAAAATCCTAGGAAGTTCTGGTATTACGTTAAATCAGTAAGTGGCTCGAAACAGCATATCCAGACACTCCGGGATGATGAAGGCATTGAAACAGAGGATGATATGCGTAAAGCTGAAATACTAAACACCTTTTTCCAAAGCTGTTTCACAGAGGAGGACCGCACTGCAGTTCCTTCTCTAAATCCTCGCACAAACGAAAAAATGGCTGACATCAAAATAAGTGTCCAAGGAATAGAAAAGCAACTGGAATCACTCAACAGAGGAAAGTCCACTGGACCTGACGGGATACCAATTCGATTCTACACAGAGTACGCGAAAGAACTTGACCCCTTCTAACAGCCGTGCACCGCAAGTCTCTAGAGGAACGGAAGGTTCCAAATGATTGGAAAAGTGCACAGGTAGTCCCAGTCTTCAAGAAGGGTCGTCGAGCAGATGCGCAAAACTATAGACCTATATCTCTGACGTCGATCTGTTTTAGAATTTTAGAACATGTTTTTTGCTCGAGTATCATGTCGTTTTTGGAAACCCAGAATCTACTATGTAGGAATCAACATGGGTTCCGGAAACAGCGATCGTGTGAGACCCAACTCGCTTTATTTGTTCATGAGACCCAGAAAATATTAGATACAGGCTCCCAGGTAGATGCTATTTCTCTTGACTTCCGGAAGGCGTTCCATACAGTCCCGCACTGTCGCCTGATAAACAAAGTAAGAGCCTACGGAATATCAGACCAGCTCTGTGGCTGGAGTGAAGAGCTTTTAGCAAACAGAACACAGCATGTTGTTATCAATGGAGAGATGTCTGCAGACGTTAAAGTAACCTCTGGCGTGCCACAGGGGAGTGTTATGGGACCATTGCTTTTCACAATATATAAAAATGACCTAGTAGATAGTGTCGGAAGTTCCATGCGGCTTTTAGCGGATGATGCTGTAATATACAGAGAAGTTGCAGCATTAGAAAATTGTAGCGAAATGCAGGAAGATCTGCAGCGGATAGGCACTTGGTGCAGGGCGTGGCAACTGACCCTTAACATAGACAAATGTAATGTATTGCGAATACATAGAAAGAAGGATCCTTTATTGTATGATTATATGATAGCGGAACAAACACTGGTAGCAGTTACTTCTGTAAAATATCTGGGAGTATGCGTGCGGAATGATTTGAAGTGGAATGATCATATAAAATTAATTGTTGGTAAGGCAGGTACCAGGTTGAGATTCATTGGGAGAGTCCTTAGAAAGTGTAGTCCATCAACAAAGGAGGTGGCTTACAAAACACTCGTTCGACCTATACTTGAGTATTGCTCATCAGTGTGGGATCCGTACCAGATCCGGTTGACGGAGGAGATAGAGAAGATCCAAAGAAGAGCGGCATGTTTTGTCACAGAGTTATTTGGTAACCGTGATAGCGTTACGGAGATGTTTAACAAACTCAAGTGGCAGACTCTGCAAGAGAGGCGCTCTGCATCGCGGTGTAGCTTGCTCGCCAGGTTTCGAGAGGGTTCGTTTCTGAATGACGTATCGAATATATTGCTTCCCCCTACTTATACCTCCTGAGGAGATCGCGAATGTAAAATTAGAGAGATTAGAGCGCGCACGGAGGCTTTCAGACAGTCGTTTTTCCTGCGAACCATACGCGACTTGAACAGGAAAGGGAAGTAATGACAGTGGCACGTAAAGTGCCCTCCGCCACACACCGTTGGGTGGCTTGCGGAGTATAAATGTAGATGTAGAACTGCTGTCTACATCAAAACATGGTGTATGCATGTTGTCAGAAGTGGCGCCACTTACCTCGTTTAAAAATGCAAGCAACACAGCATGGCAGCAGATCATCCATGACAACAACATATTTTAAACCATGTTGAGCCCATTATTAATCTGTAAATGGAATTGATGAACAAATTGCTCCCTATGCAATGCTTGCCAGGCACACCTATGAAATTCTAGCTGGATACCTTGCAACTGAACTCAGGCTCGTTTACTACCTATTTTTCGCGTGGCTCATCTGTAAAGGGGGTTGGTAGTAAACGGTTGCATTTGCGCCCCTATTATTGAGTCTGATATTGGCTGGCTATTGAAGAGCAGTGAATTGAACTATACACGTTCAGATTGAAACTTATTTATTCAAAAGAAACACTTTAACGTTGTGGCCATGCATTTTTAAGTTCACAGATAATAATCTGTGCAATTCGTACACTGTTTGTCTCACACCCACGCACTTTCACTTTGTTCCTTCGCATACCCTGGCGTCCATGCTTGCACTCGCGGCACTTTGCCGCTCCCAACCCCCCACCACAACGGCCAACGACCAAAGACCCCGATTTTCCCGCTCATATCCACAGTCCTGAGTCGGGTCACATGACACCACAGTAGTCAAATTAATCGCTAAACATGGCCACAATTCGTTTACAATATTTTATAATATATAAATACTTAAATCTAAATACATTATATAATTTTACAAATTATCACCACACTCATAATTCGTGGCAATTAAAAGAAAACCTAAACACTATGCAACAGAACTACAATGCCCATCAAAACACACAAGTATTTTCCGGTCTATTTTGCCCAGCATATTATCTCTGCTGCTGTGCTTTAAAATTTAAATTACTTGAAAGAGTTCCATATTATCCCCTGTTACCTTACATACCCCCACTTCATGGAGACATTACCTTAGTAGTGGCAACATGAAGTAGCACCAAATGGAGTGAACCCATATTACTTTATATATTAAACATTTTAATTAGAACTATAATGGCACCAAAACATGTAGAACAGTGTTATAGTGGTGAGTTAATCAGTGTAAGTACTGTGATCAGAAAACATACATACATAATCCAACAATGTATCCAACACAAATATACAATTAGATAGTCTCCCATTGAGTCTGATTGGGCAGGCAAAATAAATGCCGATGTTAGTCTATATGTAGGTTGCACACTCACTGCACATTAACACTTCCACTTTTTTATACAGTTGTTTCTGTAAGTTGAACGAAGTTGTTGTAACCAGATCCTTGTGTTCACAGGTTTTTGCATTGGAATACAGTCTTTCCAAACTTGTCAGCCAGCAGCACTGTGCTTCCTCTCGTTAGCCAAGCCATCCTATCAAAATTTAACCAAATCCTCATGAATCTTGCCTAGACATGCAGACCCACATTTCCCAGGAATCAAGCTATCCAAATCCTCCCCAGAACATCCTGTTTTCACTGATCAGTTCTTATTGAGGTTTGTACAAATGACAAACATGCACACAAATCAAACACAAACATGGCATAGTTAAATATATTCTACACTCCTGGAAATGGAAAAAAGAACACATTGACACCTGTGTGTCAGACCCACCATACTTACTCCGGACACTGCGAGAGGGCTGTACAAGCAATGATCACACGCACGGCACAGCGGACACACCAGGAACTGCGGAGTTGGCCGTCAAATGGCGCTAGCTGCGCAGCATTTGTGCACCGCCGCCGTCAGTGTCAGCCAGTTTGCCGTGGCATACGGAGCTCCATCGCAGTCTTTAACACTGGTAGCATGCCGCGACAGCGTGGACGTGAACCGTATGTGCAGTTGACGGACTTTGAGCGAGGGGGTATAGTGGGCATGCGGGAGGCCGGGTGGACGTACCGCCGAATTGCTCAACACGTGGGGCGTGAGGTCTCCACAGTACATCGATGTTGTCGCCAGTGGTCGGCGGAAGGTGCACGTGCCCGTCGACCTGGGAACGGACCGCAGCGACGCACGGATGCACGCCAAGACCGTAGGATCCTACGCAGTGCTGTAGGGGACCGCACCGCCACTTCCCAGCAAATTAGGGACACTGTTGCTCCTGGGGTATCGGTGAGGACCATTCGCAACCGTCTCCATGAAGCTGGGCTACGGTCCCGCACACCGTTAGGCCGTTTTCCGCTCACGCCCCAACATTGTGCAGCACGCTTCCAGTGGTGTCGCGACAGGCGTGAATGGAGGGACGAATGGAGACGTGTCGTCTTCAGCGATGAGAGTCGCTTCTGCCTTGGTGCCAATGATGGTCGTATGCGTGTTTGGCGCCGTGCAGGTGAGCGCCACAATCAGGACTGTATACGACCGAGGCACACAGGGCCAACACCCGGCATCATGGTGTGGGGAGCGATCTCCTACACTGGCCGTACACCACTGGTGATCGTCGAGGGGACACTGAATAGTGCACGGTACATCCAAACCGTCATCGAACCCATCGTTCTACCATTCCTAGACCGACAAGGGAACTTGCTGTTCCAACAGGACAATGCACGTCCGCATGTATCCCGTGCCACCCAACGTGCTCTAGAAGGTGTAAGTCAACTACCCTGGCCAGCAAGATTACGGATCTGTCCCCCATTGAGCATGTTTGGGACTGGATGAAGCGTCGTCTCACGCGGTCTGCACGTCCAGCACGAACGCTGGTCCAACTGAGGCGCCAGGTGGATATGGCATGGCAAGCCGTTCCACAGGACTACATCCAGCATCTCTACGATCGTCTCCATGGGAGAATAGCAGCCTGCATTGCTGCGAAAGGTGGATATACACTGTACTAGTGCCGACATTGTGCATGCTCTGTTGCCTGTGTCTATGTGCCTGTGGTTCTGTCAGTGTGATCATGTGATGTATCTGACCCCAGGAATGTGTCAATAAAGTTTCCCCTTCCTGGGACAATGAATTCACGGTGTTCTTATTTCAATTTCCAGGAGTGTATTTCACCCTTCAAATGTTCCCAGATCAGGAGCTCCGACACTTCTACCCCCCGCACCAAGAGAATTTATTCCCAGATGCAGATTCTTATTTATTTATTTTTTTTTAAGCATCCATACAGCTATATCACTGTACATAAATACACTCAATTTTTTTTTATGAATTCCTACAGTATATAAATTTTCACATAATATTTGGCAATATCTTGAAACCCATTCTTTCATGACATTTCCATGGCTATCTAGATTCAATCATAAATGGCAAACAAACTCACCAAGGTCATAAACTTTTACAAGCATCCACTTAGCCATTAGTGTTCTTTCCCTCACTTCCCTCATGAACATCTTATAATAAGCAAGTTAATTATTTCCCATATGCCTCTACAATTTGCATATTTAGTGACTGCCCTACATGACTGTCCCAGCAACAATCCTACCCCCACGCACCAGTATCAACTCCAGGTGCCACAGATACATTAGAAATTTTAATAAAATCTCAACTTTTTTTTTTAACAAACTATTTGCAGATTTCCTCCCTCCTATATTCTCCACACATTTATACAGAAATAGATTATATGTACAGTAGGTTTCAGTTCCCATATGACTTTCAACAAGGCTTCTATCACACCTACACCAGTTGTGCAAATCCATTGGACAACAGATTCCCTTATTGCAAATACATACAGTATAATGAAGTTTGTTGACCACCAACAATGGCATCGCAACACAACTTACACAGTAACACTAATAATACTCCAATTATAAATACACGTATACATAGCCCCCAATAATTTTTTTTTTTTTTTTTTTTTTTTTTTTTTTTTTTTTAACAGACATGCATGTCAAGCTTCGTACCTCCCTATGTTCCATGTATTTAGGTCTGTATCACAATGCCCTGTCCATATTACCCACAAAATTAAGAAATTCTTCCACTGAATCTGTTGCACTGTGAATCAAATCCCATTGCAAATGCTCTGGTAATGTTCTCTTTAGTGTAGATATTTCTGTTAATGTGCCCAGTGACCTATCCAGATGATTTAATTTTTTCAGTTCTCTAACACAGAACTCTCTCATACTTTCCTTTCCACTCTTGTAACTGGATCCATTCAAAAAATCGTTTTGCAATCTTAATTGTTTTACTTGGCCCCAGTATATGTTCAAGAACAGGTTTTCGAAGGTTTTAAAATCACAAAATTTATCATCATTTTGGTTTCCCCATGTTTGAGCTCCCCTTCCAACTGCCTCTTAACATATTTAATTTTTTGCCTGCTCACTCATCCCTGTCACAAAGTTATCCTTACACGCAGCTAGAAAGTCAACTGCATGGTATTTATTCTCCCCATTAAAAGGTTTTGACTGAAATCCATGCCCCAGAGGATATCCCAACAACAAATTTCCATTCCCTGCTGCCACAGTATTAACTGTTTCCCTCAAGACATTTATTTCCCCTTCTAATTCCTTCTTATTGTCAGTAATTCCCTTATGGCAATCCAGCACTCCTATCTTAATGGATTCAATGTCTGCCTCTGTTTGTCTTTGAAATAATGTGCATTTCTGTTCCTGTACCTGAATCTGCCCCACAAGATTACTTTGCACAGTGTCCACCTTGGCTACTAGGCCTCTTTCAACCACATCAACTCTCTCAATAATTCCCTCAACAATTTTAACTGTGTTTTCAACTTTATCTGTAATTTGAGTGAATTTGAGATCTAGCTGATCAAATTTTTCACTCACTGTCTTTATTTTATCACTAAGCCTTAATTCCATATCCCCTATTTTCGAATCCATTTCTCCAACTATTGCAGTTTTTATATTCCCTATTTTCGAGTCTATTTCTCCTAATTTACTAGTAAGTTTTACAAAAAATGTGCTGAGGTCACTTCCTGGTATCCAGCCTATTTCTTTTGGCATGCTAGGGCTACTACAGGTACTCCTAACATCCACTGATTCGCCTTCACTTTGAGATTCACGCATCTCATCGGCCATGGCTAATGAAAAGGACACAATTTTGCAATGTAGCTGTTGGCTGTACTTATCTTTTAAATCCTCGTGTGACGCGACGTCTGCAGTGAGCTCCGCAGCACAGCTATGCAATGAATCTTAATCGGCGGCGTGGACACACAGCAAACTCAATCAGGAGCGAGAACACGTTGCGTAGGCCCCTGGCAGCATGTAGTCGTGTTGGTCAGTGGCACGGACGACGGCCTTGATCGTCGGCAGCACATGGATACAGCTTCGACTGCTTTACCCGTAGCAACACATGGACGTGGCACGGACGACGGTTTCTTCTCGCGGCAGCACGTATCGCGGCACAGACGACTGTTTTACCCACGGCAACACGTGGACACGGCAAGCACGGCGGTTTTACTCGCGGCAACACGTGGACACAGCAAGCACGGCGGTTTTACCCACGGCAACACGTGGTCGACTCATCAGACTGTGTAACTGACTGCTTCACAATCGTGGTGGCCTTATATCGGCGTAACCACGGGGCAGCGCGTATCTTGTCCAGCACAAACACTCCGGTACTGCTAATGCACCGATTTAGCTCAGAGCCCCCACACTGACTGTTCAAAAGCCTAACATCAGACGGACATTCGATTCCGAAATACTATGGAATATGGAAGAAAGTCCTATCCCGGACGAGCCCCCAATTGCAACTGAACTCAGGCTCGTTTACTACCTATTTATCGCGTGGCTCATCTGTAAAGGGGGTTGGTAGTAAACGGTTGCATTTGCGCCCCTATTATTGAGTCTGATATTGGCTGGCTATTGAAGAGCAGTGAATTGAACTATACACGTTCAGATTGAAACTTATTTATTCAAAAGAAACACTTTAACGTTGTGGCCATGCATTTTTAAGTTCACAGATAATAATCTGTGCAATTCGTACACTGTTTGTCTCACACCCACACACTTTCACTTTGTTCCTTCGCATACCCTGGCGTCCATGCTTGCACTCGCGGCACTTTGCCGCTCCCAACCCCCCACCACAATGGCCAACGACCAAAGACCCCGATTTTCCCGCTCACATCCACAGTCCTGAGTCGGGTCACATGACACCACAGTAGTCAAATTAATCGCTAAACATGGCCACAATTCGTTTACAATATTTTATAATATATAAATACTTAAATCTAAATACATTATATAATTTTACAAATTATCACCACACTCATAATTCGTGGCAATTAAAAGAAAACCTAAACACTATGCAACAGAACTACAATGCCCATCAAAACACACAAGTATTTTCCGGTCTATTTTGCCCAGCATATTATCTCTGCTGCTGTGCTTTAAAATTTAAATTACTTGAAAGAGTTCCATATTATCCCCTGTTACCTTACAACCTATGCAGTGGTTTCCTTAAATGGTTAAGATATGTACAGTAAAATAGATTGTCTGCCATTAGAGCAAACTGAGAAACATCTCCTGAATTATAATGAAAAGGAGTTTCACCTCATAGAACAAATAACAGTGACCATATCATACAAGAAAGTAAAGCATTTCTCATCGCTGTGTCTTCCACAAAGGAGAGAATTTTTGGCTTGATAATTTTTTTTAGTTTTGCTTTTCAGATTCATGACATAGAGAACTAAGGGTTATATGTTACACAATAACCTAAAAGAATGATGTAATCAATGTTTGAACCAGAACTGGAATGTAAATTAAACTACAAAGCACATGTAGCACTGAAGAATTGATCTTTCCTTCAAATCTGCAGAATTTGTATGAACCTCCCACATGCCTGGTCATAAACTGTAAGTGATGTGGGAACCTTTGCCTATGTGGCATCTTTGAACTACAGTAAATCTGATAATTTGATATGTATCCTTTTCCTCATTCCCAAAGAATTCACATCAAAACTAGCCTGGAACCAGTATTTTTTCTGAAACTGGCTTTTCAGAGACTTTCTGTTTTTGGAATGTACACTGTCAGAATTACAATAGTAAATCACACCGTGATGAACAATGCCTTTCTTGTAGCATCTGGCACTAGAGTTTGTGGAGCACCTTGATAATACTCTTGTGCTGTCTTAATGATTCTGTGATGAAACACACTATTCTTTGTGGGCTCTTCTCTACCTCTTCTAAGGATCCCAGAGTGATGAGCAGTACTCAAGAGTCAATCGAACAAGTATTTTGTGCGCCACTTCTTTTGTGGATGAGTTACATTTCCTGAAGATTCTTCCTCTGAATTTCAGTTTAACTACTATTTGTGTTAATGTGTTCATACCACTTAAGGTCACTCTGAATGATTACTTCTAGATATTTTATGGTAGGTACTGTTTCAAGGAATTTGTCATCAATAGTGTAGTTGTACAATAGTGGATTTCTTATCCTTTGTATGCACAATATATTACAATTAAATAATGGAAACTCCAGGTTGCAATACCAACAATATAAGGAAAATGACAATTATTCATGTTCAGGGTCAACTGCCAGTCCCTGCACCATTCATCAATTCTCTGCAAGCCCTTTTGCGAATTGCTTCACTCCTCTGGCATTGCTACCTTGTTGTAGATGACTGCATGATCTGTGAATAGCCATTTGGATTTTCCAACATTTTCTAGTAGATCATATATACACTAATGGTTCTATAACACTTCCTGGGGTATCCCTGAAGTTATGTTCAAATCTATCCATTTTGTTCCATTAAGACTAACATGTTGAATTTTCTCTGCAAGGATGTCTTAAATCCGTTCACAAATCTGGTCTGATACGTGGTAAGTTCATATTTTTTCACTAAGTATGGCTGTGCAGATTGCTTCCTGAAGTCTAAGAACATGGAATTAACCTAAGTGCTGATGTCTACAGCACTGTGGATCTAATGGAGGAACAGAGTGAACTGAGCTTTGCAAGATCTCTGTGGAATCTATGTTGATTTTTGTGAAGGAGATTTTCATTCTTCAGAGACGTCAATATATACATGCATAAGCTGTGCTCCATAATTCTATGGTGGGTTGATGTCAATGATAAGGTCTATATTTATGTGCATGTGTCCTCCTACCCTCCTTGAAAATTGGAATGACCTGCACTTTTTTCCATTTGCTAGGTACTCTCTGTCACTCCAGTGACCTACAATAAAGTGCTGCTCTTTTGCTTAATCCCTGCAGAATCTTGCAAGTATCTAATCTGATCCTGATGTCTTTCCACTACTAAGCATCTGTAGTTTCTTTTGTATTCTGTGATCCCTTATCTTAATATCTGCCATTTTGGTGTTCATACAGTGATTGAAAGGAGGCTCTTCTTTGGTGAAACAATTTCAGAAGACCAAATTCAATACTTTACCCTTCTCTCTGTCATCTTCCATTTTGGTACCAGTATGATTCCTGAGTGATTGAATAGATGATTTTGATATGCTAACTTATTTACTTATAAATATAAGAAACAAGTCAAAAACTCATAATAGTGTATTATACCATGGAATAAAATTGTACAGTAGACTGCCACAAGAAATAAAAGATTCAAGTGATCCACACATCTTCAGCACCAAAGCCTAAAAAAATATTTACTAAATAATTGCTTGCACACTGTGAATGAATATTCAAAATAACTATAAATAGTAACTTAATGTTCATGAACTTCGTACTATGTAACAATTTATGGCATGATTAAAAAAGGAGAACTAAGTATAGAAGCTATAAATACTGTAAGAGGAATGTTTATTTTAATAAGAAATATTGTACAAACATTTCACACCATCCATACAATGTATATTGTTCAACGGATGAATAAATAAATAAATAAATAATTAAATGTAAGACCAAAACCTCTTAATGCTTTTAGTCAGATCGGTTGGCAGAAGGTTACTTTCATAGTCGCTGAAGGCAGCTATGATTGCTCTTGTTACACTTATTTTTGTTTCATTCAGCTTTTATTTGTCAGCTATGTTTTGACTTCTCTTGAATCTGTGATGAAGCTCTCTCTGTTTAAATAGCAGTTTTTTACAAGATTAGGAAACCATGGTGCATCTTTTCCATCCATTAAGACCTTGCCTGAAACATGCTTGTGAAGGCATAGTGCATGATGGTTTTGAATTTTTTCCATTTGTGCTCTGCATCCTCCTTCTCAGCACTGAATATTTGATGTTGACTACTCAGATACTAGACAATTTTTATCCTGTCACTCTTGCTAAGCAAACATATTTTCCTTTTCTTCTCAACATTCCTTGTAGTAGCTGTAGTCATAGATGCTATCACAGCTTTATGATCACGGATACCCTCCTCTATGTTAACTGATTTGAAAGTTCCAGGTCTCTTTGTTGCTAGGAGGTCTAAGATGTTACCTTTATGAGTGAGTAATTTTTGGACAAGATGTTCAGAATAATGTCAGATGAACTCCTGTCTGTAGCACCATTTTTGATCACATGACTCTGCCTTTCTATACATAGCAAGTTGAAATCACCCCATATTACAGTAGCACAATTGGGAAACTTGAGTGATAAAATTCTTCCAGCGTTATTTGTAACCGTTGATTAATATGACCCTCAGTGAATTAATTTTCTTGACAATATTATTATTGAAGCGAGATAAGAGGAACAGCCTACACAAAACCCAGAAACATTATTCAGTTTGCTGCCAGCTAATGGATTAAAATATAACTTAAATAAGCACTATTTTTTCCTTGAAGCAAGAGTCGAATATTTCAGATACATACGAATTTAGGAGAAGTTAAATCTAATGAATTATCATGTAGTGTGTGTCGATAAATTATCTACACCTTAAAACCATAAAGAACTGAAAGTTTTCATGGGAAAAGTGAACTACTGTGGGAAATTTATTCCTAATGCAGGAACAAATTTGGATGATCACAAGAGTGTTATAGAGCTTTTCAGTCTTTAAAAGCTGGTCCCTGCCATGTTAAGTAATGTACACAACAGGTAACTGATAGTGTGTTCTGTAAGTCCCACGATGAAGAAGAGCCTTCAGGGATGTGAAATAAGTCAAGTTATATGTTAACAGGCAGTGGCTACTTCTGTATAGTATATTAACAACAAATTATGACTAGTGCACTTAAACTATAATTATGGTATTAACCTCTAGACTACTTTGTTGGGAGAAAAACAGCTACTGTAGAAAAAAGCCATTGCTCCTGCACCTCCCATGCTACTCAGCTCCTGTTCTTCTGTAACATGCATTTATGTGACAGTCATGTCTATATACTGGGAAAGTAAGGATGTATCTAATACAAATGTTAGCGTTACATAGAATTTGCATTCTTGAGTCCAAGTATTCTGATACATTGTAGTAGGAGTGGCTAATGAGATATTCTTTTACTTTGTTTTTAAATATGTAGGGATTTTCAGTTTCCTTCCTGATGTATTCTAGGAACCTGTTGTAGCCTTTTGAACCAGAAAGTAAAACTTCCTTCTGGACCCTAGAGAGGGATGTCTACATACCCTGTGTGGATAGCATTTCTACATCCAGTGTTGTGGTTGTGAATTGTTGGGTTCATACTAAATTCATTCATGTTATCCACATTTACCTAGAGAGAGAGAGAGAGAGAGAGAGAGAGAGAGAGAGAGAGTGTGTGTGTGTGTGTGTGTGTGTGTGTGTGTGTGTGTGTGTATTCTCAAATTTTATCAGGTAGATTTTCCTAGTGAAAAGTCTGAGAGTTCAGCTATCAGCTATTACTGTCTGCTAAGTCATTAATGAATAACATGAACAGTAATAGCCCTATTACGCTTCCATTGGGCACACGAAATATTACTTCAGTCTTCATATATAACTGTAATATGTTACATTGTGCCTGCCAAGAAGTTTTTGATCCAGTCGCAAACATGTTTAGGTATCCCATGTAAACCCATTTTCCTTAGGTGTTGATGTAATACTGAATAAAAAGTTTTCTGGAAGTCAAGAAACATCAGGCCATCCTGGTATCCTCTGTATTTGGTATTTAGGAGGACTACATGAATCTAAAAAATGAGATTGACAGTAAGAGCAAAATGTCTAAGCCGGTTTGACTAGAGGACAATTGAAAGGCTGTAGAAGCATGCAAAACTAAAGGAAAGGTAGATGCTGCCTATAAGAAAATTAGAGAGACCTTTGGAGAAATGAGAAACAGTTGTATCAATGTAAAGAGCTCAGATATTAAGCTCATACTAAGTAGAGAAGGGAAGATGAAAGGTCGAGTGAATGTATGAAAGGTCTATACAAGGGAAATGAACAAGAAGGCACCTACATAGAAAGGGAAGAAGAAATAGAGAAAGACGAACTGGGAGGTACGATATGCAAAAAGAATTTGAAATAACATTAAAAACCTAACTCAAAACAAGGCCCATGGAGTAGATAACATAGCCCAAGAATTATTGAGAATTCTGGGAATGCGGCCAAGACAAAACTATTCCACCTGAAGTGTGAGATACGTGAGACAGGTGACATACCCTCAGACTTCAAGAAGAATGTAATAATTCTAATTCCAAAGATGGCAGGTTCTGAAAGGTGTGAATATTACTGAACTATCAGTCTCATAAGTCATGGTTGCAAAATACTTACACAAATTATTTACATAAGTATAGAGAAACTGGTAGAGGCTTACCTTGTGGAAGATCAGTTTGGGTTCCAGAGAAATGTACCGTATTTACTCGAATCTAAGCCGCACTTTTTTCCGGTTTTTGTAATCCAAAAAACCGCCCGCGGCTTAGAATCGAGTGCAAAGCAAGCGGAAGTTCTGAAAAATGTTGATAGGTGCCGCCACAACTAACTTCTGCCGTCGAATTTATGTAGCGCTACATAGGCATCCTTTGTAGGCACAAAGATAAATACTGGCGCCAAAACCTCTGCGTCAGTAAATAAAATTAAAAAAAAAAAATTGGAAGACGAGCATTTTTCTCCGCCCGAGTTTCGACCACTGCATTTTCATACATTATCCAACGAAGTAAATACAAATTCCGTATTGTTCATCTTCGAATTTCAATGTACTACGAAAATCCGACTGGTAATACTGGGATTTTTGTCAATATGGCCAACTCTACGTTCTGAATTTTTTCCTACCTGTGAGAAGAGATGGTTGCTAATAGGAACCTGATGAAATGTGAATCACATGCAGTATTCTCTTCACCACAAGAATACGAATATAAACATTTTGCCGTGTATTCTTTCGTGTTTGCTTCTATCTCATTTAAATCCTGTCTGCCAAATAAACTACGAAACTAGAGTGAGACAACAGCAAACGCGGAAGAATATACGCATCGTGTCATGTTTATATTCGTATTACTCTTATGCCCAATAGTGATACAGTCAGAAATGAAGCATGGCAACTGACTAGATTTTTAAATCTAAGATGACTAATTTATGTGCAGAATTTGATGTACTAAAGAAGCGGCCGCAAAGATTTTCAAACGGAGAAAAATTTTCGCCAAACTTTCGTTCAGGACATGTTATATCATACGCAGTCTATTATTTGGTTCTTGTTGATCATTATCAAAGAAAGCAGCAGTGTAAGTAACAACAAATAGCAGTCTCTTGCCATTGTTTCGCTAATGTGACGATTCCTCTCTTTTTTTAATTGTAGGCGGCGGTAGCGCGCACAAAAGCAAGCTATGCCGCGATCAGCGACAGGCCGTAAACACGCACTATCAGAATGCGACAAACAATGCATGACACAGTATAGTAATGCATTTTCAGCTTAGAGTGACTGACGTAAACACCTATAACATTGAAAACGGCACTTATCAGATCAAAGCAAAATAAGCAATCGAAAACGGCACTTATCAGATCAAAGCAAAATAAGCAATCGATTCAAACCAGATGAAGCACGTGAAAAAGGAAGGGTATTCGTATAAATACGGACGGAGCGCCTGACGCATAGCAATGGCTACCTGGTAAAGCTTAACTGCTAAGCTTTCGACTCGAACCAAACTACTGTAGCTGTATCGTCATTCATTCGACCTAAATTGTGTCTCATATTACAATGGACTAACTTTGTTTCGATTTGGAGGTGCGGCCTAAAACTTTTCTCGCCCCTTGAATTTCGAGTCGCAAATTTCAGGTGCGGCTTAGATTTGGGAATTTTTTTCCCCTTATTTCGAGTCTCATATTTCAGGTGCGGCTTAGATTCGAGTGCGGCTTAGATTCAAGTAAATACGGTAGCTACATCTTGAGGCTGTGGACCCACCACATACAAAAGACTATTCTGTGAGATAGGGTTGTAGCATATCCCCACTGTTATTCAGTCTGTATATAGAGAAAGCTGTAAAGGAAACCAACTAGAGCTTTGGAATGGGAATTAAAGTTCAAGTAGAAAAAATAAAAACTTTGAGGTTTGCAAATGACATTTTAATTCTGTCAGACAGAAAAGGACTTGGAAGAGCAATTGACTAGAATGGAAAGTGTCCTGAAATGTGCTTATAAAATGAACATTAACAAAAGGGTAATGCAATATATTCAAATTAAGTCAGACATTTCTGAGGGAACTACATTAGCAAATGAGACATTAAAGAAGAAGGTGTTAACATCTATTATAAATGTTAGGAAGTCTTTTCTGGATATTTTTGCCTGCAGTGTAGCCTTGTATAGAAGTGAAATGTGAATGGTAAGTAGTTAAGAGAAGAAGAGAATAGAATCTTTTGAATTTTGGTGCTGCTGAAGAATGCTGAAGATTAGAATTGTAGATAGAGTAACTAATGAGGAGCTACAGAATCAAGTTGGGGAAAAAGGAAATTTATTACATAACTTGATTAAAAGAAGAAGTCATTTGATAGAAGACATCCTGAAGCACCAAGGAATCATCAGTCTGGTAATGGGGAAGTGTGGGGGTAAAAATGAGGGAGACCAAGGGATGAATACAGTAAGCAGGTTCGATGGTTGTAGATTGCAGTAGTTATTTGGAGATGGAGAGCTGCATGAGACCAGTCTTTGTGTACACAGCAGTATGAAGAGGACAAGTTGTGTTTTCCAAGATCGGGCTTTTCAGACCACATGCTCATTTCCCTGGAAAAGGTTATTGTTTCCAGTTAGGTCATTAAGTCTGAACTCAGAATGTGCTCTAGGATTCTATTACAAAAAGTTGGGAATAATATGGTATGATAGTAAAATTTGAAATTTTCCCGGCGAATCAAATGTTCAAAAAGATTTCGGGCTTGCTGCAGCCGGTCGTCATAAACTTCATTGCACGATATTTCGGCTGGACAACTGCAGTACTCAGCTGCCGTCGGTATTGTCGCTGGCCACAGCTATTGAAGTCTTCTGGCGTCTTCGTCTCGAGCTAATTTCAGAGATGACGGGACTCCATGCATTATTCAATTGGTAACCACTGTCACGGTTCGTTACATTTCCCGCAATGCGTATTTCAACTGATTCTTTGATAATGGAGTCCCAAAACGTTTTTGCAGTGGCCAAAATCGAAGTTTTGGTGTACTCCATTGAATGTCCGTTAGAAATACAATGTTCCGCAACTGCAGGCTTACTGGGTTGCAGTAGATGAGTGCAACATTGATGTTCTGTACAACGCTTTTCCACTGTACGTATTGTCTGTCCTATATAGGCCATACCACATACTGGGCGGTGTGGCCCTTCTGTCTCCGCAATTGCAACAAATGCGCGGCAGTACTATCAGCGCACTATATAAGCTGGAGCGGAGAATGTCTTCATCAGTCCTTGTTCGGCTCACCTGAAGATGGCTGGCAGTTGTCCAGCCGAAATATCGTGCAATGAAGTTTACGACGACCGGCTGCAAGCCCGAAATCTTTTTGAACATGGTATGGTAGTTTTGTGGCTCAGTTCCTCTTCCTTTTGTGTAGGTTAGTGTGACCTGTATTCTTTTCCAGTCATTGGAAATATGTCTGTGTTCAAGAGATTGGTAGTATATATGATGAATAGTGGAGCCAATTCATTTGCAAATCCTGTATAGAACTTGAAAAAGGTTCCATGAAACGTTATTAAGTTTTGGTAGCTTCTCAACTTTGGTACTGTTGATTACTATGCAATTTATTCATACAAACACAGAATTCAACATTTTGATTTCTGTTTTTGCTTTGTATTTTATCAGTTTTTGTCTTGTTCAAATGTCTAGACACAGATTTTTGTGTCACTAACAGCCTCATCCTATAAGCAAAACTTTGTGCTGTTTTGAAACAGTTCCTTAATTATCATTCATTATGGTACTCATGGAAGACTTCACTCATTGCCCTACCGAGCGGGGTGGCGCAGTGGTTAGACACTGGACTCGCATTCGGGAGGACGACGGTTCAATCCCGCGTCCGGCCATCCTGATTTAGGTTTTCCGTGATTTCCCTAAATCACTCCAGGCAAATGCCGGGATGGTTCCTCTGTAAGGGCACGGCCGACTTCCTTCTCTAATCCGATGAGACCGATGACCACGCTGTCTGGTCTCCTTCCCCAAACCAACCAACCAACCATTGCCCTACCAGTGGTTGAGCACATTTCTGTTAATATCTCTGGATTTATTTTTTGTATACCTATTATGTAATAAGTTACGTCTCTTAACAAGTGCCCTGGTATTTGTGTATCTCCTGAATTCAAGGCCAAGACAGTGTCCCATTTTGGGTGGATCATTAAGATAGTCACAAGTACGTCACAGAGAGGTTAGAGTTCCACAGTAACTGGTGTACATAGGAAACTGAGGGTCCATACAATTGCATGAGACTTTACCCATATGATGCCAGTGTACTTAGCTGGAATGAAGACATGCAACCAAAATCCAAGTTTCCATTTCTACTTAAAATGGTGCTTGTAGTGGTGGTAAGTATATTTATAAAGTCATTATCAGAGTGGGGTGCATCTTAACTTCTAATTTGTCTTGATCACTAGTTAAATAAGTTTCTGATTCTTTGAGATGTCACATGACAAAATACAGTGTAATCTGGACCCATTTATTTTACATAATAAAATTTTATGTAAATTTCAGATTAAAGGAGCATAGAAAACCTTGAAAAAATACATGAACCCTTAGTAAAGGATGCTCTCTTTTTTATTCAAGTTTTGAGTGGCACATTGCCTTCAAATACTGAAAAATAGACATCAGAACTGAAAAACTTTCTAGTTGTTCTTCAGTGAGAAAAGTGTTGGACTATCACCAACATCTAAGTATCAAAACTATCACTGTTGTGTCCAGTGAATTGACTAGACACTGATTGACAATATACGGGGAAGTCCGTTCACATAGCTAACTGTGGTGTTGGCTAACTGAATGTGTTGATCATTATAGAATATAGTCAATAAAATACAAGCAAAAAAAGACAGTACTTGAGTAACAGTCTTTACTGCTCACCTGAGCAAATACTTGAAAGTGCTCTAGGCTTCCCCTGGAGGAAGACCCACATGGCTATTATGGAGCACTGCAAAGCCATAGTAAATTCTAAGTCTCAAACTGAGGCTTGCTGTACATGAAGTCATCTGACTTACTGTTCTGTGGCCAACTGAAGTGTCAC
This sequence comes from Schistocerca cancellata, assembly GCF_023864275.1. Taxonomy (NCBI): domain Eukaryota; kingdom Metazoa; phylum Arthropoda; class Insecta; order Orthoptera; family Acrididae; genus Schistocerca; species Schistocerca cancellata. The sequence goes on from NC_064629.1 coordinate 803,676,728, forward strand.
AGGTGACACGGTTGTTGTGCTATATTCCTCGTGGTGGCTCTGTCCTTTATGACTACAAATTTTTACATAAGTTTTATTTTGTTAGCTTGCCTTAGCATGAATGAATACCTTTTTTGCACAGTTAATTAGGGCCTACTATGATTATAATTCTGGTTAGCTGAAGAAAATGCATAATTACTTGACAATGATGAATGCTTTCTACCCTGATTACAAATATTTTGCCTGAGATGGACATTTACTTTTACAATAATTGACACTTTGTATCATGATTACAATTTTTCTTTGCACCTTGTCTGTCTTAGCTATGGAATTTAGAAGCTGTGATTTATTTTGATTCCACACATATCTAGTTTCAGTTCAGACATGCCTAACAGGCATACTGGAGCTATCAAAAATTATATCTTTGTTGTGTCTCAATGTCATTCGAGTAGGATGACACTGCACTATGTCCCTATCTGGTTGCTGATTTACGATAGTGTTCCTAACACACATTTTCTTGCAGCAGTCGTCACACAACATAGTGAACATGAGTTCAAAACAATCTGTACTATACTTATAGTATTTACAAAGATAGCATATAATATCTATAAGTACTGTGCCAGAGCTCATGTAACTCCAGAAAGTGAACTGAGTTGTCAAGAAGCTACTGATAGAACTTATTTCTTGATATTCTACTGGCAAGTTCAGCTTAAGTTCTCTGGTATGCTTCTATTCATTATTTACAATGCAGCAGTTAATTTCCATGTGTAGGTTAGGTACAATGTCACTGCTGGAGACTTTTGTTTGTATTACATGCTCAGACTGCACCACCATTTGAGCACTGTATCCACGACATTTACCTAGAAATTTCAACTTTCCTGTGCCTCAGATTACGTCGTCAGTGGGCTTACTGTCATAACAGATGATAGTAATGCCCTCATCCTTTGGGGCAACAAACAGACATTCATTATTAGTCAGTGGCATCCACAGGCATTCACTTAATACAATTCATAATTTTAAAAGGAGGACAACCACAGGTGAAATTCTGCATGTTGAACACTAAGTCTTCCACTCAGGCTGTTAAAGTTCTGTGTTCAAAGGTCATGATTGGTTTCATATTCTTAAAATATGCATCACCAAGTGAACTGAACAGTAGAGGAATAATATATTTACTCTTTTTTTACCATAGTTACTGAGATATACCCTTATTTAATAAGTTGCTTTTTGGGCCCAATCATTTTAACTTGGACCATTACTTTACAGTGAGTTCCTTATTTTTATTGCTTTGATGATGAACAGTGGGACTTGGCAATAACTGTTTTTCCTGTATAATACAATGATTTAAAAGCTAATGTAATCATATTAGTCTTAGCGGCTTTATGTGATTATGATCAGTTAGGTTCTTTTTTTTTTTTTTTTTTTTTTTTTAATTGGTTATTCTGAAGAGTAAATATGTTATTCCTCCAATGTACAAGTCACCTGATGATGTATTTTAAGAATCAAAACTGGTTGAGACCTTTCAATAAAGGACTTAAACAGCCTGAGTGGAAAAGTTTTTATTAAACATGCAGAATTTCAGCTGTGGTTGTCCTCATTTTAAAGTTACATGTTGAAAACTGCCTAGCATGGTAAAATGAACTTACTTCAAATCCTTGAACTTTAAGAAAAGTATAGTGAAAGTGCCAGCTAATATTCAGTTCAATAAACTATGTTTAAAAAACATCATTTTTCTTAGCTGTGTAAAACACACATTTCATAAAAATATTTTGGTCTCAGTACCAAACTCTCACAACATTATGTTATTTTGTATACACAATGAATTATGGTCATTATACATCAAGAAGGATGGTATAAATAGGAACTTGGATCAAGCACACCTGCTCCTCTTGATGCTGATAAACAGCCAACAGATTGACTTGGTAATTCAGTCTATAGACCAATATTTATGTTATGTCAAGAACCATTTAGTGTGAGGCCATCAAAATAAAATAAAAATTTAAAAAAACTTTGTGGTAGAATTTCGTACAGTAATAGTACACCTGTATCAGATTTTTTTCTGAAATGGGTAACTTACAGAATATCAAGTTTTACCATAATGAACTGAAACTCCTGGACAAAGCACTCTCATGTAACACACATTTGATAGCATCACAGCAACAGCTAAGTTTACTAATACCTCATACAGTTTCAACCTTAGATGGCAGGCTGCTGCCTTCTGCACTGCACAGCGAGGTAACCGTAGGTGTAAACAAAGTAGTAAAGTCTTATACAGAGGACTTGAGTACTTCTGACTATCTTTTGATGACACAGTGCTCAGAGACTGTTATTGCTAAGAATATCAATAGGAAGCTTGTGGATAATGGTGTGCTTGTAGTGCAAGCTGATAAATCTAAATTAGCTGTTGTTATATTGGAGACTAGTATGCATATGAAGTTCGTCAGTTTCTGGATGAGAACAATATACGTAAAAGGATATTTGACTTAACAGCTAAATAAACAGCAAATATTCTGAAAATTCTCATGACCACAAAAGTATTTCCTGATGTATATACCAAGAAAACACTGATACCAATTAAGATGTCAGCTCCCAGGCTTCAAGGAGCAGTAAAGATACGTAAGGACAATATGCACATTCATCCAATTATAAACCCAAAGAGCAGACCAGGATACTGCATTGAAAAGCATTTAGCCAATTATCAGAATAAAAATTTTGAGCATCCAGTGAATTACAGTATATCTAATAGAGAGGAACTTATCAGTAAACTTTCTAACTTAGCCATTCCTCCTAACACATCCATTGTTTCTCAGGATGTGAAAGGCATGTGTACAAGTATTCCTGCAGCTACAGGATATAATTAATGAGAACCTTAGAAGACACAGCAGATGACCCTCAGATGAGATAGATGATCATTTACAATGTTGTAGTTGGCGTTAATTTTCATGTGTGCAAAGATAGGGGTTAACTATGGCTTCTCTGCTTTCCTATTGTTTGGCAAACATATTCATAATGAATTTTGAGCACTGTATCCAATAATATCGTTTTATGGACTCAGCACAAAGACAACATTTTCTTATTGCATAGTGCCTCATTCCAAGACTGTAATAGTTTTCTCCTTGAGCTAAATAGCTTGGCTGATAACATCAAGTTTACTATCGAACAGAGAATTAATGGAACCCAGCCTTTCTCAGAGCTGTGTATTAAACTTCAAAAGAATGCTATCAGTTATGATATTTTTTTAGAAAACCTACATCTTCGACATGGTAATTCATAATTCTGCAAACCATCTGATACAAAACAAGATGGCAGCATTCAGATAAAAGCTTCAGAAACAGCATAGTGCACCATTGTCTCAAGAAGTCCGTAACATGCCGGATGACACTGTGCAAAACTTTTCAAAATACTGAGTGACAAATTTTGGGCCATTTTCTGTCAGAAGCATACACGGTAATCTAAGAAAAAGATTTTTGAGAAGGTCTTGACTGTGGCTGCTGTGGGTGTGGACAGGAAACAAACCACATAAGGAAATTTTGGGGAAGCATCAACTGCAACAAGCCAAAATGAGTTAAAGAAGGGTCCCACGAAATCAGCATGAATATGCTTCCAGGGGTGCTTAGGGGCTGGCCACAGGGAAAAGGAGGCCCGTGGTGTTGCTTGATGGGTGTCACAATGCAGGCAGGCCAATACAACACATGTGATATCATTGTCAATACCCAGCCAAAACAATGGCGTCAGGCCAGCAATTTTGTATCGGAAACATCCCAATGGTCGATGTGAAGAAGGCCCAAGACGTCCCACCACAACGTGGATGGGATCATAACCCTGGCGGCCGATTCTTCAGTAGCCAACAGTAACACACTGTCATGAATGGAGAGGGGTGCTGGAGAGCACAGTAATTACGTAAGGGACCTGATTCACAGTTTGGCTGTTTATCTGGCCAGCCACATTGGACAAATTGAACAACCTGACACAAGGCAGAATCAGCCACAACAGCCAAAGTCTGAGAAATGGTAATGGGAAAACCATCCACAGTGTTTTATGCTTAAACATCTGACTGGAAAAACAATTTTTCATTGTGATCAAATGTTGGATCAGAGCCAATCAGCAGTCACAAAAGATCATCCACATTAGTATGTTTTTCTGTGGGTCAGAAATGAATCTCATAGTTATCGTGTGACCAAAGCCCAGAATTGCAGTCAATGGACCACTTTGTCTGATAAACGTGCCGAAGGATGGAAAAGAGAAACCAGAGGTTTATGATCTGTAATCAAATAAAATTTTGAACTGCAAGAGAAAACATGTATTTGTGTGTGAGAATGGTCCCAAGCCCATACTGAGAGGTGTCTGTGGCCAAAAGATGATGATGTTGGCTGAGTTGGAAAGTAGCCAAGTGGCCAGTGAAAAGGAGCACATTTATGTAAGAGAGCATGAGGTGGCTGCAGCCACTGTGGCTGCATCAGGAAGAAATTTATGGTAGTATACAATCTTTCTGAGAAAGGCCTGCAACTCTTTGACATTGATAGGTTGCAACAAAGCTGTAATGACATCGATGCACTGGCTTAAAGGCTTCACACCAGCATGAGAGACTTCAAAAGTGAGATAGACAATAGATGGCTTAAAAATTGTGATTTGTTCAAGGTACATTTCAAACCAGCAGCCTGCAGTACCATGAACAAGGCACAAAGTTTCTGCAAGTGGTCATACGTTGAGGAACCAGAGACAACAGTATTGCCCAGGTAGTTAATGCAGCCCAGTGTGGAAGCTGTGAGTTACTCCAAAAATCATTGGAAAACAGCAGGGGTGCTAGCGAATTGCAGGCACTGGTATTGGTATGACCTGAAGGGGGTATTCATTACAAGGATATGTTTGAAAGCATCATCCAGAGGCAGTTGCAAGTAGGCTTTCGGCAAGGCTAATTTGGAAAAATATTGGTCCCCGGAAAGTTGAGCTAAGAGTTCATTCTGATGGGGGAAGGGAAAAGTATCAATAATAGACTGCAAATTTACGGAGTTTTAAAAATCATCACAGAGCTGAAGGTTGCCATTAGGTTTTCTGACAGTTACCAATGGAGTAGACAGTTCACTAGAGGAGACTGGCATGTAAGTGGATCGAGTTCAGCTTTGACTTGCTCCTGTAATGCAATGGGGTTTGGGCAGTCATGAAAAAAATGTGAGCATACTTTCAGTTTCATTATGAGGTGAGCCTTGAAATCTTTAACATACCAAATGACGAGACAGGGGACAATGCCAATGATCCAAGATCCCCATAGGTTTGAGAATTTAACAGAGTCACTGCCGCATTCATGTCCACTTGCATTTTTAACATTTTGTCCGTAACACTTTTGTTTGGGACTCCCGTCACGTGGGAAACACTGTTCATGTCTATGTACATGTCTGATGAATGAGACTGAGAGTTGCACACAGACACATTAGGTCCCTTTTTTTTTTTTTTTAAAGAGGGACTGGCAGGTTCCTGAAGAGGATCAAGCTGACACAAAATGTGATAAACACAAAGAGAAATCCATGACGAAAAGAAAGCCTTACACATTCCTTGGTCGGAGACACCAAAAGCTTGGAAATGTTGTGGCAATTTTCATAAGCGTTCCAATCTTCTGCAGTATCATCATATGGAGAAAACTGTGGGGGTTGTGTCAACAGTGCTGAACCCTGGTGCATCAGTGATGCCACTAGATTGTTTAGTGCAACACAGAAAGCCTGCTTCTAGTTAACAAGAGTTTGAAGAATTGCTGCTGACATGCTGGCCATAGTGAGTTGTGAAATGAAACCCACAGAGTAGAGTACCACACTCATCGCCAAAGATATGGTAATGTTGCACAAACACAATATTAGAATTCCCACCAACCAACCCTTAATTTGCTTCCATATGCAGGAAAATACTGATACATTGAAAGATGTAATAAAGAGTTCAAACACACAACATAGAGACAGAGTCTGGCAGTGAAGTAATTCATAAGTTCCATAAACATTACAGTGGCTGAGTGGCCCCATGTGCTGGCTTATATACAGCTACCTTGCACATGACACAGCACTTGCTGCATCATCTGTTCCAACATGAGGCAGCCTCTGTAGGCTGGCTGCAGAGGTGTGTGCTGATTAATTATGCATGCTCACTGTATAGGGTTACAACACCTCCCATTTATTCTTTGCCTTTACTGCCAGCAATATATTGTTACTGCACCTACTGACCAATTTTTTGCTTTTTTTGTTAGTTCAAAATCTCAAGATGCATTATGTGCAATTTTGTTGGTCAGGCATACCATAACCTGCAATTTTTTTTTGTAGTTGTGGCTGTTTTCTGCATCATTAGGAGCAATATTTTCAAGTCTGTTACTTAGCATTCCATTACATTAACATCCTATCCCTTACCTCCTTTTAATAGCCTAGTGTTCTACATACACACATGGCTCAATAGCCAGATATCCTACACACATGCAAAGCTCAACTTAACGTACTCAAAGAGTAGTGTGTCATTTGAATTATTGTTAACCTTTCCCTGAAAAGAGTTTATGCCACTTTTTTATTGTCAATACAGGATACTTTTCAGACTGAAGGATTACCTTCTTTGTATTGCTTCCATGCATTAAAATAGGTACAGAACTAGTCTTTAAGTAACAGTTAATACCACAGATCATCACTCTCATTTTTTCTACTGAGCATTCTGCATTTGTGCATTGTCTGGTGCATATTAGACCTCATGATTTTAAGATTTTTATGGCTGTGTAATTTTTAATATTGAGTTAATATATGGATTTGAAGTGCTCTCTGAAAATGTTTTTATCATTTATGATGGTGTGATAATGAGTAGATAGTAACATTTTATTTTGCTTATTTGATGTGAATTAATGACACTGATCTATGTTTTGAATAAAAAAGGAAATGAGAATTCTTCATCTTATTCATTTTTTGTTGTGTAAAGGTTCTCTCTTCAATTGTATGGTTGGGCATGTTGATTGTTTAATGCACCTGTCATGTAAAACTAATGGAGATAATAATCATAATCAATGTGTACTGCTGAATTGCTCCTTCTCCTCACTGTTTAATGAACATTTTTGTTTTCTGTTTATAAGGTCCACCTCTTTGATATTGATATACCTGGTGGAATAACATTCAAGGAATCTGAGACACTATCACCAGGAAACCAGTTAACCATATTTGAAACAGAGATGTGTAAAATAGGTGTTGGAATATGTTATGACATTAGATTTGAAGAAATGGCTCGCATCTATAGGAACATGGGTATGTTTAGTTATGCACTTTTGGTAGTATACTTATATTCATCAAGTTACATTTTTAAAAAAGTATTCCTATATTTTAGGTTGTCAGCTATTGGTGTATCCAGGAGCATTTAACATGACAACAGGACCTTTACATTGGCAGCTGCTACAGAGAGCTAGAGCTGTGGACAACCAAGTGTATGTTGCTGGTGTTGCACCATTGACTGAGAAAGGTTCAGATTACACTTCATGGGGCCATTCTACTCTTGTTGATCCCTGGGGCAAAGTAGTAGTTGAAGGAGAATTTTCAGAAGAAATTCTGTATGGTGATATTGGTACGTTTTACAAGAAAAATGAGATGTCGTATGTAGTCAAGTATCTTCTAAATGTTCTGTCTACATTATTTCACAATTTTTTAAATTCAGTCTTAGATAAGTTGACTAAATTTTCCTGTGGTTTATCTTAAATGTTTATCTGTAGATTATTGGTAAGACTTACACTTACAAAGTCATATTCAACAAAGATACTCTGACCATAAGATATAGATGTACCAATATATCATTGATACAATTCACACTGATCCTATATCCTTTTCTTTGAAATTTTGTCATTTCAGTCACTGATGCTTCATTCTATGGAGCAAGAGAAAACTAAAATTAACTATAACTGTAAAGAAGAATTTCAGCAAGGAGGCTAAAGTAACAAGATGAAGGCTGCTTTGATTGCCTCATTAAATTCTTACCTTAACTTCTTAAAATGTACAACTGGAAACTATGATTTATGACATGAAATTTAAATTTTCCAGTGACTTTACAGAGAATACACTCAGGAACAACTGAATTCAATACAGTTAATTAGTGGCATATACCAAGCCATTTCATTTGGAAGGCAATGGCAGGGCATCTTGGTACAGACTCCAGGAGACATCATAAGTTTTGGGGCATTACCCTGATTCATAACTGCTCAGCCACCATCCACAACTCACAGAGATTCATTGGAGCTAGCTCCAAGGTGTGCTCTGCTTGCTCAATGGCGTGCTATTTGCATTCAATAAGACAGCGGTCAGATAACCTGGGGATTACCAAAGCACCCTTCTATCTGTGGAGTGTTCTTCAGACCATTCTGATCCAACTTGATAGTGAGGAACACACTGTTGACTTGCTGAAGCTACAGATCACCTGTAAGATGATGTAAGTTAACATAAGGATTCACATGATCAAAAAGTACGTTCTTGTGTTGATTACTGGTGAGAGATGATGGCACAGATATCAGGGGCTCTAATCATCCCATGTAAACATCCTCCACATAGGAATACCTCCACCACCTGCCCTGCAGTAAACGGTATGTGTCACCCTATATAGTTTTTGATGAACTGCTATTCCTTTCAGCTCTCGGTGTGTACTCACATGTACCAGAACTCGTGACTACAGACAACCTTTTTCCATGCTTTAAGTATCAAGTGGTTGTACTTCTGAGCCACTGCTAATCTCTGTATCCTGTAACATGCAGTAAGTAGAGCTGTACCTATGTGATGGTGACTTCTGTGCCCTGTAGCAAAGTGCTGGTTCTGGATGGCATTGCTGTCGATCTGTTGCTATTCAACACTAAATTGGTGAATGATCTCCTGTACAGTGGCTTATGTATCGGCTGTTACAAACTGCAGTAGCTGGAAATATATTGTTGTAGCCCATGGCAGTTGCCTCTGGTGGTGTCCATTTAGCACAAATCAATGTACCCAGGGTATGCCATTGACATTGTAACAACCAAAAATCCAAAGCCTTAATGTCATCAAAGATCAGATATCCCATACAACAGGATTACATGATATAGTTGCATTTGAATGCCTTGCTGAATGCATTTTGCTTGTCTCGTACTCAGCTGTCATACTGATGCCAAATACAGTGTATTGTGGTACGTGAGTCACATGACGTGTTTAACTATTCCCTTCACTGTGGTGATGGGATAGCTCTTTCTCAAACACAGAACGTTTCTCCAGTTCAGTTGCTCAATGGTGAATATAGTGGCTTGTGAACTTTATCACACCACATGAGTTTGTCAGTGTACTAACCTGTGATCACTGAATTGCTCTCAGTGTCTCATCAGCAGAAGTTTACCGAATTGCTGTAAAATAGTTTTATGATGAATTCTCAATTTAATTACCTTAACTGCTTTCCACATTTATTAACATTCATAGTAACATGATGACCAGTGTCCGTCAGCTCTCACCTCCAAATCAGACTCACCATGAAACTTCCTGGCAGATTAAAACTGTATGCCGGACCGAGACTCGAACTCGGGACCTTTGCCTTTTGTGGGCAAGTGCTCTAATGGCTGAGCTACCCAAGCATGACTCACACCCCGTTCTCACAGCTTTAATTCTGCCAGTACCTCGTCTCCTACCTTCCAAACTTCACAGAAGCTCTCCTGCGAACCTTGCAGAACTAGCACTCCTGGAAGAAAGGATATTGCGGAGACATGACTTAGCCACAGCCTGGGGGGATGTTTCTAGAATGAAATTTTCACTCCACAGTGGAGTGTGCACTGATATGAAACTTCCTGGCAGATTAAAACTGTGTGCCGGACCGAGACTCAAACTCGGGACCTTTGCCTTTCGCGGGCAAGTGCTCTAACGGCTGAGCTACCCAAGCACGACTCACGCCCTGTCCTCACAGCTTTAATTCCACCAGTACCTCGTCTCCTACCTTCCAAACTTCACAGAAGCTCTCCTGCGAACCTTGCAGAACTAGCGCTCCTGGAAGAAAGGATATTGTGGAGACATGGCTTAGCCAAAGCCAGGGGGATGTTTCTAGAATGAAAGCCGTGTCTTCCCAATATCCTTTCTTCCAGGAGTGCTAGTTCTGCAAGGTTCGCAGGAGAGCTTCTGTGAAGTTTGAAGTTTGGAAGGTAGGAGACGAGGTACTGGCGGAATTAAAGCTGTGAGAACGGGGTGTGTGTTGTGCTTGGGTAGCTCAGCCGGTAGAGCACTTGCCCACGAAAGGCAAAGGTCCCGAGTTCGAGTCTCAGTCTGGCACACAGTTTTAATTTGCCAGGAAGTTTCATATCAGCGCACACTCCACCGTAGAGTGAAAATTTCGTTCTACAGAGTCACCACGGCTAACTGTTTAAAGGGCACTTTCATATATGTATTCTGACAGGTAGACATCACAAAGTTGGTGTCAAATCACACTGTCGGTGGACTCAGTAGGTTTTGCAATAGCTAATAATACTGCAACGAAATGCATATAGTTGGCAGAGAGAAATTAACACTGTAATTCCACCAGACAGTAACCTTGAAGTACTGTATGATTGATGTTTATGCACAACTGCTTAGAGTTTCCCAAATGTACAACATCAGTAACTTTATATTGTTAACACACTGAATGCTAGCCTCTGACTCACTATTTTTGATATGGGACTAAGTATATAAAGACTGACATAATGATGTTCTATGATTTTGGAACTTACATATTTGTTTATAAAACTATAAGGTGAAAATTTACCAGAGCAGATGTGGTATAGGTTTCAACAAGCACTTTCATTAACAACACATGGTTAGTTAACAAAGTAAAAAAAAATTCAGAACTTTTATTGTATGCCTCCACTGTGAGTTACCAATTTACAAGTAAAGTTGCCATATTTGAATTATGTTAATTTATACCAACTAATGGCTTAACTGAATAAAGAAGAGTGTTATCTGGTTTAGAAAAATTACAACTATACAAATATAAAGTCCAGTCCTGGAATTTAACAAGTACAGTGGCTCAATTCACACAAGTAAAGTTGAGTGTGACTGATCTCTAATTACAGGTAGTTAGTTTCTAATTAAATTAGTTTTTTTAAAACTGAAAGAGGTTGCCAGAAAGAATGAACTGAGGGCTTTCTAATGAGTGATGTCAATTCTTTCAGAACTTCTCCTTAGCTCTTATTACTTTGACCATTACACAATGTAGTAATAATTTCAACTATCAGTTTCTTCATTAACATGGTTTCCAGCAAAAATAACTATACCATTGTAATCAGTACCATCTGAATAATAAATTAATATGAAATATTGTAGCCGGCCGCGGTGGTCTAGCGGTTCTAGGCGCTCAGTCCGGAACCGCGGGACTGCTACGGTCGCAGGTTCAAATCCTGCCTCGGGCATGGATGTGTGTGATGTAGTTAGGTTTAAGTAGTTCTATGTTCTATGGGACTGATGACCACAGATGTTAAGTCCCATAGTGCTCAGAGCCATTTGAACCATTTGAAATATTGTATGTACAGTACTTTGGCATTTTGAGTGCACCCTACATATGTGTTCTGTGTACAAAAACAGTCAGATGAAAGTGAAAAAAATAGTTATTTAAGAAGAGTAGAATAATAACAAGCGAATTAACACCACTTTCCAGTTCTGTTGGGAAAATAAGACAGGTATTGCATTAATGCAGGCACCAAGCATGAGTTTTTTTCTCTTTTGTGTGTGTCTGTCTCAACACCTCTGCTATTTCATGAATGGTCTCCTTTACTCCTAGCGTATGTATATAATGTGAATTATAACATAAACACTAGTTTTAAGAATCCCTGTGAAGATACTCTTCAAGTACAATACAATAGCTTAACTTAACTTTATCAAATATTGTAGTATTAAAATAATAATATTAAGTACAGGGCTATTACAAATGATTGAAGCGATTTCATAAATTCACTGTATCTCCATTCATTGACATATGGTCACGACACACTACAGATACGTAGAAAAACTCATAAAGTTATGTTCTGCTGAAGCCGCACTTCAGGTTTCTGCCGCCAGAGCGCTCGAGAGCACAGTGAGACAAAATGGCAACAGGAGCCGAGAAAGCGTATGTCGTGCTTGAAATGCACTCACATCAGTCAGTCATAACAGTGCAACGACACTTCAGGACGAAGTTCAACAAAGATCCACCAACTGCTAACTCCATTCGGCGATGGTATGCGCAGTTTAAAGCTTCTGGATGCCTCTGTAAGGGGAAATCAACGGGTCGGCCTGCAGTGAGCGAAGAAACGGTAGAATGCGTGCGGGCAAGTTTCACGCGTAGCCCGCAGAAGTCGACGAATAAAGCAAGCAGGGAGCTAAATGTACCACAGCCGATGGTTTGGAAAATCTTACGGAAAAGGCTAAAGCAGAAGCCTTACCGTTTACAATTGCTACAAGCCCTGACACCCGATGACAAAGTCAAACGCTTTGAATTTTCGGCGCGGTTGCAACAGCTCACGGAAGAGGATGCGTTCAGTGTGAAACTTGTTTTCAGTGATGAAGCAACATTTTTTCTTAATGGTGAAGTGAACAGACACAATGTGCGAATCTGGACGGTAGAGAATCCTCACGCATTCGTGCAGCAAATTCGCAATTCACCAAAAGTTAACATGTTTTGTGCAATCTCACGGTTTAAAGTTTACGGCCCCTTTTTCTTCTGCGAAAAAAACGTTGCAGGACACGTGTATCTGTACATGCTGGAAAATTGCCTCATGCCACAACTGGAGACCGACAGCGCCGACTTCATCTTTCAACAGGATGGTGCTCCACCGCACTTCCATCATGATGTTCGGCATTTCTTAAACAGGAGATTGGAAAACCGATGGATCGGTCGTGGTGGAGATCATGATCAGCAATTCATGTCATGGCCTCCACGCTCTCCCGACTTAACCCCATGCGGTTTCTTTCTGTGGGGTTATGTGAAAGATTCAGTGTTTAAACCTCCGCTACCAAGAAACATGCCAGAACTGCGAGCTCGCATCAACGATGCTTTCGAACTGCCGAATCACTAAAGGGGCACATATCGAACATTTGTGAATGCCTAAAAAACCTTTTTGAGTTTTTGTATGTGTGTGCAAAGCATTGTGAAAATATCTCAGATAATAAAGTTATTGTAGAGCTGTGAAATTGCTTCAATCATTTGTAATAACCCTGTATGTTATAACCCTTTTAAATTAGATTACATCATGTTCATGTGAAAATATTCTCGAGCAGAGTAGTAGTAGCAACGTAAAACAGAGTTCTTTAATTCACTCTTGAACTCTACCATCCAAGAAGACGTTTAATATTCTCTAACAATGTGTTGAATTCATATACACACATATAAAGGATTCCTTTATGTATAATTATTTAACTTGCATTTGAGAAATAGGTATGTGACTAGTTTCCATTGACAAGCAAGCACTTTCTTAGTTATTGTTACATAAAATTCATCTGTCATGTTATCAGATGATGAACATAAGTACTCCACAACCAGAAAAATGCTACTTCTCCAATACACAAAATGAACAGTGACTAACAAAACAAAAATGTGATCTAAATTGAACCTAATGTAAGGGCTGTATGTTGTTACTCCCGAACCTTCATTCTTCTAGTTTACCCTAGAATTTTTTTCCAGTTTTTGTGTGTGGTTATTGTTGCTTTTCACCATCCAGCATATCTCTTGTACTCATTCAACCATTAGAATCACTGTTTTTATCCTCCTTTCTCCTCCTTTGCTTTCTCCATAGATTTCTATACACTGATAATTTAATAACTCATGAATGAATATACCATACATGGAATAAACATCCATATTATTTTTCCATTTTGACTGCAATAGTATCTAATTTATTTATTGTTGTTGCTTTTGAACTGATTATGTTCATTAATTTAAACACACAATTCTTTTCAGATTTATCCACTGTAAAAGAAGTAAGGCAGCAGATACCAATTTCTTTGCAGAGACGAACTGATTTGTATGACACTGTTAAAAAAGGTGGAATCTGACTGAATTTTGTTGTATAACATTATTTGTTTGGTGCCACACTTTTGTGTAGTTACAAATAATTTGTAATGAAATGGAAAATCTGTACTATGTATTCGGAATCTCCGCTGTTCTACTGGCGTATTACACCTGTAACTGCCATTGATCTACTGATATGAAAACAATCTAAAATAATATTTTTGATATGATGTATCTAAGGGATGGTGTCATTGTGAATGAGTTTTGATTTGAAAATAAATTTTTCTGCTGGGATGCATTATCAGGAACAAAAAGTTTGTGTTTTCTAGACTTTGATGATGTCACCAATTATATTCCCTCCTAAAAGTCATCAGCTGCAATTCCTCTGGTGTTTCTGAAGAGATTTTCAATTTTGTGTTTGTGTCAACTCAAAACAAACTGGTTTTAGTGATTTTATGAAAAGCCCAGTGTTCACCAGAAAATTAATTTTAGTTATTGTTAAAAAAGAAAATGTCATTTAAATTGTAAAATTATGCATGAAACTTCTTGAAGAAATTATCTATGGATCTTAAAGATCATTATTAAATTCTTAACTGTGGATTTATCTATCAACACAGTCACAATTTTCACATAGTTTGATATCATTTATTTATTTAATTTTTGTTCAGTTAAATCTCAGTGTGAATAGCATAGACTATGCAATTACATGTTATTAAATTAATTTAAAAAAGTACAGTAAAGCATGGAACTATGATATTCTAGAATGAAAACAATAATCTTGGACTCTTACCAGATAGAATTTATAAATAGAGAATTTCCAAAGAAGAGCGACACGTTTCATTAAAAAGGACAGGCAGGTCACTCAGACCCCACCCACATCCTCACTTCAGGTGTGTACCTCACCCTGGATCTGAGTGACTTCCCAATCCAGCCATCTCTCCTCTCCAAGGAAGGAATAAATAGTTCAGAAAGCTTTGATACCATCATCTATTTTTACTTTTATATGTGTATATCTGCAGTAGTAAATATTTCGCTCCTTAAGGTAAGTACTAGTCAGACACTCTGACCCATTATTTAATGGTTTTAGTTCTTTCTTAAATAGTGTAGGGTTCCATATTTATGCTGTTGTACTACTGACTACTAAAAGATAGAGGGACTTTGCAAATACTGAGATGTAAATAAAATTTGTGTTGTTTGGGTACAGTGGAAGAACATGTACTAAAGTATCTGTTGCTCAGTAAATTACTTCCCGCACATCATAGTCAAGTGCATTTTTACTAAGCCATGTAACAATACTGTTTCCATCATTGAAACATTATGAACAAGTAATCAGCAAAAACACAGACTGGATTCAGGACAAATGTCAACTGTTGCAACAAAATATTCGCCAACTAACAGTTTATAGAGAAATAGGCTCAGTGCCACCAGCGTTTGGTTGATGTGTCTGTGGATAGCTTATGGGTGTACTAGTGTGACCAGTAACATCAGTGCTGATACAGAAACAGAGCTAATGGAAACAGTTTTGCTGTAGAGGGCAGAGTACATCACCACCAGTTACATCACAAGAGGTGTGTCCTCTGGGCGGAGCCACTCACCATTGTATGCACATAAATAAGCATGCGCCACCTTAGCTGGCCTCGCTTGGGTCTCACTAGCATTTCAGACATAGCATTGTCATGGCTTGCTATTCTATGACAGCTTCTGTGCACCATTTGCTTATGATTTAGATGTTCATTCGTATTTTTGTCTATGCACTACTTATGATGACCAGATACCTTAATGGATTCTCTTTTGATAACACTTATTTAGTGATTTTCCCAGTGTACTTCGAGCACTGTACTGCACACAGTTTTCTCTATGTATGAGTATTCAGTGTAGCTGCCAATCATATGTTACTGAGTAACTGTTCCCACAGTTATATCAGAGGTGTTAAGGGCTTTCCATATTCACCTGTGATAAACAAGGACAGTAGCGTCATGGGTTTTCATGTGCAGAACAGCTTAAAGCTCATGTAGTACCCCCTGGAAAAACAGTGCACAAACAATACATCGGGCATTTTTCACATTCTTAGGACATCAACAGCAACTGGCATGTCAAGGAAAACACTATAAACTTAACAACAGCCCATGTCACAACAATGGCAATCCCAACAGCAGCAGGTAGACCCATTCGTCAAGCTACAGCAAACTTAGACATTTACTTCACTATCTCACATGCCACTTCTAGTGTCTGCATGTCTTGACCACTCTTGAAGGAGGTTGGGATTCATAGTTGCACCATCTGTGGCAACATTTTTCCACCTTCAAGCTAACATATGACGAAGTTCAAAAATCATTTTCTTCATATAGGCTAAACCTCGAGATCTTCAGTCTTCTTTACAAACTAGCACCCTTAGCTGATTCTGTAGATTTATCTTTAAATGAAATATGTAACAAGGGTAATCACATATGTATGTAGTTGAAGCAATGTTGTGGTCTCTTAAATGAAATTCCACTAGCTTTCACAGCAACTAGTGCAGACTTTATCACTATTGATTGCAGTTCTTGGTAGCTAGGACACAAATGCGAGTTTGTGTGTTTTAGTATTATCAGTAATCTGATACAAATACATTAATACATGCTGTAGTACTATGCCTAGCTCTAGGAAAGGAAATAAAACAAGAAGCATTGAAATCTACAGACTCTTCTCTAAATTACATATTCAAAAGCTCGCACCCATTTTAAGTCATTTGAAAAAGTAACTGACAGATAATGTACAGTTTAGAAACTGCAAAATATCAGAAATCTGTATTATAGTTCATCAGAATATGTAAAACCAGGAATAACCTAGCTTTCCTTTTACTAGTCAGGACAGTAAATGGATAGTATGGTTAACACGAGGTGACAGCAGCCAAACATTGCGAAGCAGCCAGACTCTCGTGAGCAGGAAAACTTCTACTCAGCATTGTGTCCACTGCGGCACAAATAAGATTCAGTTTTGCTACAAAACCCACCATGCTTTGACTATATGAAGTCCTAGTACTACCTCTTGCCCACTCTGCAAAGTGATGCACAGTTACTGCAAGAAGAAAGGTCATATAGCCACTATATGATAGTCACAAAGGAAAACACAAGGTCAGAAATACAGGTCTATAGGCATGAACATCAACATTATTATTATTAAGTATTTTCTAGACTCTCAGTCATTGTCAAAACTATACTTGTTAATTTTTGTTTTCAACCAGGAAGTCAGATTTCAAATGGACATAGGAGCATAGACAAATTTAGCATGGAGTGGACATAAATATTTATTTGATCATAAATGGACAGAAAACATCAGCTTTTTTCAGTAACCTAGACTTTTATTTGTATGATCTGATGGCAATTTTTGGTTATGGGCCACAAAACTGTGGACACAATAATAAAGAAATCTCTGTGTAACACAACAGCGGCAGCATAATGAATGTCACCCATTTTTCATAGCATCATTTGAAACCTGAAAATCACTGTGTACAAATATATATTTTTTTGTGGGTACCCCATTTATGGTCTTCACGTATATTACCAGGAATTAAATTGTGTGAGGTGGCAGTCTGTTAACTACAAGACCTTAAAACAAAATAAGGTAGGATGCTTGCAGTTACTTTGGAGAGCACTGATTGATTCCTTTTTCCAAAATTGTTTCACTGAGAAAGATCGTAACATGAATGTCAGAATGATGGACATCAAAATTGTTCACAGTACTGCACAGTTGCCTAACTAAGAAAATACCAGCATTTAGAATATAAGGACAATTTTGTAGCTGGAGTGAAGAGTTGCTAGCAATTAGAACATGGCATTTAATTCTCAACAGAGAGAAATCTTCAGGCATATTCTGTGAGTGTACTTTCTTGGAAGAGTCAAGCAATATATTGCTTCCTTCCATGTATATCTCACAAGAAGACCACAAAGGTAAAATTAGACAGATTTGAGCTCACTCAGAGGCTTACCAACAGTCATCCCTGTGCACCATTTGTGACTGGAACAGATGAAGGAGAAATTATAGGGGTATACAAAGTATCATCCACAACCCACAATTAAGTGGTTTCTATATTTAATGCTTTGCCTTTCTAGAATTTTAGACATAAACTTAAACAAACATTTTTGGAGTGTGATTATCTCCTCAGAATATGTAAACAAGCTTGAGTGACAGATATTGAGAGTGTTCAACACAACTGATGTTCTGAACAAAGCATCCCACGAACAGAACTACTTGTTGATCAGTACTAACAATTCATATTTGCTACAATCTTCTGGGGTAATGGCTGACCTATCGTCTCGGGAGTCATAAAGTTGAAGTGTCAAGTGAAATACAGTTTTTATTGGTCTACATTTGAATTGTTGCATTTATTAAACCCATTACTTTGTATTCTAAAATTGTTTTCACTGTGCACACTGAAGTTTACAAATTATAAGTTAAAAATTATTTCATCATCTTATATGATGTACAGTTAATTGTGCTTTAGAAATTTACAGTATTAAAGACAAACAAGAAACATTATATACAATAACTAACTATGAATAAGTCTAATCTACTAAAGAAAGAAGAAGTTATCTTCACCTGCTGTTTTCCACCACCAGTTTGCTAATTGTGAGAACGTCTTGGAACCCTTCATATCTACTCATACACCAGCAGAGGTCTACTTATAGTGTTTTTTATAGTAGGAATTTGTTATAACTTCAAGTTGAACAAATATATTTCAAGGATGACACAATACGTGAAGTCACAGATCAAGTAAACAGAGTAAGACGTGTGTACACTTTAACAGTCAAATCATAGCTGAGTCCAAGTCTAGCGGCCGCGCTTAGGTGGTGCTGCTGCTGCATGGCTGGCAGACAGCGCCGCATGTAGAGGACACGCATAACTGTGCGGCGGCACTTTGAAAGATCGGCGAGTCACAACACTTTTCCCGCTTTGAATTTTTTGCACAGGTCTTGATGGAGGTGGCCTGAAGATTGCTAACATCCATAGGTGTTGTTTGACTGGCCGTAAAGCCTCGAGGAGGAGGCTTCCCGTACGGACGGAAGTGTCTCCGATGATAATGGGTTGAGATGACAGGAGACGTGGGAGTTGAATCTGCTGGGGCCCCGTGCCCCAATCTGCCCATTGCGGCAAGTCTGGTTGTTATAACAGGAGACGTGGGCGATGTGTCGGCGTCCGTAGGAGAAGGAGGCGAGTAGAGTTGCTCCGACAGATGATTGTCATCTGATTCCTGCATGGGCACGTCTCCTGGTGGTGTCAGTTCTTGTGCTGGCACTGATATGATGGTGAGAGGACTGCGTTGTGAGTAATGAGAGATTCCAGTATACAGAACGTCAGGTAGAGCTGAAGGTGGTGTAGCGGCATACAGAACAGGCGTTGCCGGCACACTAGGCCAACGATGATCCGAATGACGCACTGCAAAACCCGTATCCATCTGGATTTCATACAGTCGTCGGCCACGGTGTCGTAAGATGCAGCCAGGACTCCATTTTGGCCACCTGCCATATCCCCATACCCATACAAGGTCGTCAGCAATGAACAGGCCAAGCGAAGGCACCCGCGGCCGTGAGGTGGTAGGTCACAGAAGATGAAGTAGCATGCGGGGCTGTTGGCCATGTAAGAGCTCAGCCGGGCTGTGGTCGCCCATGGGGGTGAAACAGTAAGAAGCCAGAAATTGGAGAAGCGCATCATCAGCAGCAGAAGAAGTCAGGAGTTTCCTCATCTGAGCCTTAAATGTGTGGACCAGTCTTTCAGCCTCACCGTTCAACTGTGGATGGAACGGAGGGGCCGCGACATGCATGACGCCGTGATGGGCACAAAAATCTGCAAAATCAGAAGAGGCAAATTGCCGACCATTATCAGTAACAAGAGTAGAGGGAAGGCCTTCCAAAGAGAAAATGCGAGCTAGAGCATTGGTGGTTGCTGGGGTGGTAGGCGACGCACAACGGACAATGAAAGGAAAGTTAGAGTAGGCGTCAATAACGAGAAGCCAATAAGTACCTAAAAAAGGTCCCACAATGTCAGCATGAATACGCTCCCAGGGCTTCTCAGGCAAAGGCCACGGTGACAAAGATGACTTCGGGGCGGCGGCCTGTGACACACAAGGGCCGCAGGCAGCGACCATGTGTGCGATTTCAGAGTCGATGCTGGGCCAGTACACATGACGGCACGCCAGAGATTTTGTGCGAGAGACACCCCAGTGCCCTTGGTGAAGGAGGCGCAGGACCGAAGCATGCAAAGATGCAGGTACCACAACACGCGGCGAAGCATTTTCGGTGGAAAGGAGGATAACACCATCCCACCATCCCTAGCTGTGAGGTGATAATGCAAAGCGTAGTAGTTCTGCAATGGATCAGAAGTCTTAGCGGATGGACAATCTGGCCAACCCTACTGAATACAGCATAAAACCCGGGAGAGGGTAGGGTCAGAACCCCGGTGATGGGGAACCCATCCACAACCCGCTGCTCGGCAACATCCAGGTAGAAACACAAAAGTTCGTCCTTATCGAATGCCAGATCAGGACCCATGGGAAGGCGAGACAGTGCATCAGAATTTGCATGTTGAGCTGTCGGCCAGAAATGAATCTCATAATTGAAACGAGACAAGTAAAGAGCCCAACGCTGGAGGGCGGTGTGCAGCCTTGTCGGGAAGTGACGCTGATGGATGAAACAAGGAAACAAGTGGTTTGTGATCTGTAACAAGATGAAATTTGGATCCATAGAGAAAAACACCAAACTTATAAAGAGCATAAATAATGGCCAAAGCTTCTTTTTCAATTTGAGAATACTTTTGTTGGGCATCCATGAGCGTTTTGGAGGCATAAGCAATGGGTTGTTCAGAACTGTCAGAAAAACGGTGCACAAGGACTGCACTGACCCCGTATTGAAAGGTGTCCATGACAAGAACAAGATGTTGGCCAGGTCAATAAGTAGCCAGACACATGGCCTGTTTCAGTATAGTCTTCAATTTCTGGAAAGCCGCATTGCATGACGCGGACCAGTGAAAAGGCACATTTTTATGCAACAGGCGATGCAACGGCTGAGCCACCGAAGCAGCAGATGGTAAAAACCTGTGATAGTATGCTCTTTTCCCCAAGAAGGCCTGCAGTTCCTTAACAAATTTATCGGAGGAAGGCCATCGATCGCAGCGACAGTTTGCTGAAGTGGATGAATACCATCCCGAGAGAGTTGAAACCCCAAGTACGTGATAGATGCCTGAAAAAAATTTTGATTTCTGAAGATTACACTTAAGACCGGCAGTCTGTAAGACATGAAAAAGTGTGCGGAGATTTTGAAGATGTTCTTCAGTGGTGGAGCCAGTGACAACAATGTCGTCCATGTAATTTATACACACAGGGACAGTGAGCAATAATTGTTCCAAGAATCGCTGAAAGAGAGCACGGGTGCTGGCAACCCCCAATGGCAATTGTTGGTATTGACAGAGGACGAAAGGCGTGTTAAGGACCAGAAACTGCTGGGAAGCAGTGTCGAGAGGAAGTTGATGATAAGCTTCTGACATGTCAAGTTTAGAAAAAACTGGCCTCCAGCAAGTTTAGTGAACAATTCTTCAGGTCGAGGCATAGGGTAAGTGTTGATAAGGCATTGAGCATTTACAGCGGCTTTGAAACAGCCACAGAGATGAATATCACCATTTGGCTTAGCAACGACAATGACAGGAGAGGACCACTCACTGGAAGTGACAGGAAGCAAGACCCCCGAAGCAGTGAGACGATCCAACTCCCATTTTACCGATCACGAATGGCCACAGGAATGGGCCGAGCCCGAAAAAACTTGGGCCGAGCAGTGGGTTTGAGCATGACATGAGCTTCAAAGTTGTTTGTACGGCCTAACCCAGGAGAAAAAAAAGAGACAAAAATGTTGTCGACAAGGAATCCAATTGAGCATAAGGAATAGCGTCAGAGATGATATTGATGGAGTCATGTATGGAGAACCCAAAGACGCGAAAGCCATCGAAACCAAAAAGATTCTCCTCGTTACTATGGTCGACCACAAATATAGGAACAGTGCAAACGACAGATTTGTAAGCGACCTCAGCATCAAATTGTCCAAGAGAGAAATCTTCTGTTTATTGTAAGTCCGTAATTGCCTAGTGACAGGTGACAGGATTGAAGAACCCAACTGAAGATACGTCTGAGAATTGATGATAGGTGGCAGCAGAACCAGTATCCACCTGCATGCAAATATCTCGACCAAGTATTTGGACAGTGAGGAATAACTTCCCTGAAAGGGAAGAAGTACAATTGACAGACAACACAGATTTAGAATCAGCGTCATGTTCATGAACCTCATGTATGTGGTCGGATTTGCAAACGGATGACACATGACCCTTTTTTTTGCATTTGTTACACACGGCCCAACATTGTGGACAATCCTCTCATGAATGTTTCGTTAAACACCACGGACATGAAGGAAGTTGCCGTGGGGTTTGCTGCAGTTTCTTAGAGGTTTGTTTACGGTTAGGCCGAGGCTGCGCTTGGGAGTGTACTGTGGCCACGTCGGCCGGCGGGGACACGCCACATGCTTCATCAACAGCACACAGAGGTTGTACTTCCCCAGTGTAAGCCCATGCCTCTATTTGTGCTCCAGCGGCGCGAGAAATTTCAAAAGACTGAGCGATGGATAGGACTTCATCTAGAGTCAGATTTGCCAACTGAAGGGCACGTTGCCTAACTTCTTTGTCGGGTGCCGACCGGATAATAGCATCCCGTACTGTGGTATCGGCATAGGATTCTTTGTGAACTTCAGTAACAAATTGACACTTTCAGCTGAGGCCGTGAAGTTCAGCAGCCCAAGTGCGATAGGATTGATTCGCTTGTTTTTGACAACGATAAAAGGGAACACGAGAGGCTACCACATGCATATGCTTTTGAAAATAGATGGACAGAAGTGAGTACATTTCAGCAAAGGACAAAGATGCAGGATATTTCAAAGGACCCAATTGCGACAACAACTGATACATTTGAGGTGAAATCCATGAAAGGAACAGAGACTTACATGTTTGGTTATCTGCGACATGAAATGCCAAGAAGTGCTGTCGAAGACATTTTTTGTAATCATACCAGTCTTCCGCCGTCTCGCCGTAAGGAGGAAAAGGAGGCACTGGATGCCGCGACAAAATCATGAATCGCATTTGTGAGAAGCGTTTGCTGTTCTATGAGACCTTGCAAGAGTTGCTCTAAAGTAGCCATGGAGACATGTGGGTCAACGATGAAAAAGAAAAATTCACTACCTCATCGCCAATTGTTATAACTTCAAGTTGAACAAATATATTTCAAGGACGACGCACACATGAAGTCGCAGATCAAGTAAACAGAGTAAGACGTGTGTACACTTTAACAATCAAATCATAACTGAGTCCAAGTCTAGCGGCCACTGGCTGGCTGGCCGCTTAGGTGGCTCTGCTGCTGCATGGCTGGCAGACAGCGCCGCATGTAGAGGATGTGCGTAACTGCGCGGCGGCACTTTGAAAGATCAGCGAGTCACAACAGAACTAGACCTACTGCCACTGGCATACTTCACCAAATCAGTGAAATTCATGCATGGTTCTTGTTGTAAAGTATATGATAAGTTAATATCCCACAATAAATACTGATTGGATTTTAGAAATAAATAAAGCTATCAAAATACTTTAAAGATACTAAATTCAAATCCATTGCTCGGTTCTGAGATAAATGTTCAGCTGTCATCCGCTGCACCTGCCTGCAGCTGTTGGTATTTTAGTAGATGATGACAATGGCCCTGAATGGTCATGACACTGTGTTTGATGCAAGCAAAGCAGGTACTCCAGCACAACGTGTTGTATCCCCTAGCATTTCTGCAAGTGCCATTCCGTTAACTACATCATAATTCACTCTTTCAGTTTGTCTGACACTGAAATTGGGAATGTTATGTGTTCAAAATCTGTCTTACAGGTTGTTGTGACGTCCAAAGAAGCATTTTATTTGCAGTTGATTAGAAATGGCATCTACTGTGTTATTTACAACTTCTCATAATTCTGGGTAATTGACTATAATATTTTAATCAATATTTTCATTCCACCTCTTATTTGTATCTGTTTTACAGGGGACAGTAGAATACTACATAATCTGGGAAACCATCCATTCTACATTCATGTACTCTTTTGTGATTCTCAAGAGGTGCTCAGGATAAGGATCATACACAGTTAGCAGGTCAACCATGCCTTGATATTGAAGCTGTCTGAGTAACAGTCTAGATCACGTGTCCAGAATGGACCTGTGAAATCAATATTAATGCTACCACAATCCAGATGGACATGGCCACTCGTACAATGTTGTGGTGAAGCTGACTGATTTTCCTCACAAACTCTGCAATGAGTGATCAATTGCTCAATCTGAGTATCCATACCCTGCCAAGTACAATGATGGCATGCAAGTTGCTTCGTGCAAACTACTCCCTAATGATCTTGGTAGAATAAAGATAGGGACTGAGGAATGACAGCCCATGCATCATCATTCTCTGTATGCAATAGCATAACACCTGATCACATGGAAAGTGTGTGACAAGGCAAAAAAAATAACATTATGCCACTGGGCAGGGAATTTCTTTCAAACTGCATGGCAATCCATGGTGCACATATTGCAAAACAACCTGAAGAGCTGCATCAGGAGCAGTTGCCTCAGTAACACACTGAAAGGTGAGTGGAAAATTTTGAAGACATTCAATATCCTGTGAATTGATCTGAAAACATGATTCCTCAGATGAAACAAATGTTGTGTCAGTACTGACAAGTAACTAAGACATGTCAACATTCAGATGTTCTGTAGTGGGCCTGTACAATGACTCATACTGATAATTAGACAATGTCAGAGCACAATGTTGTGATTTTTGCATTGTTTGAGGAGGACAGGCTTGAACAAGGCGGTCAAAGGCTGACGATCTATTAGCAAATAGAACTGCTGACTGCAAAAATACTGGTGGAATTTCATAACACCATAGATAACAGTGAGTATCTTTTTTTCAAGCTGACTGTAGTTACTCCATGCTTTGTTAACAGATTTAGGAGCAAAAGCAATAGGTCTGTCAGAAGAAACAATTTTATGGGAGAGTGCTGCTCTGAACCTGCAAGAAGATATTCCACAGCTAAAATGAGAGGCTTAGCTGGGTTAAAGTGAATCAAAAATATACGACTTAACAATGCCTCTTTCAGTAGTTGAAATGTGTTCTGGTATTCTTTGGATCACACAAAAGGAACAACCTTTCAGTGAAGCTGGTTAAACAGAGCAGCAATTTGCACAGTGTAAAAAATAAATTTGAAATAATAGGTAAACATACCAATGACCTACTGTAGCTCTTTAAAATTATGGAGCACTGGCAGATCTCTAATTGCAGCCAAGGGAAATGTAGTTGGCTGTATACCCTGTGCATTTATTACATGACCAAAAAGTTAAATATTTCCTGGCAGAAGGAATACTTTTCCTTATTGCATTTTAAGCCAACTGCAGAAAGAACTTGAAACAGACAGACTAAATTTCCTAAATATTCAATAGGAGTATGACCTGTGATGACAATATCATCCAAATAGTTAGTATGAGAGAAGATTTTTGCTGTTAACTGTTCCAGAAATCATTGAAAAAAATGCAGAGACTGAAGCACTTTGAAACTGGAACAAACCTAAGTGAGTGTTTATCACAAAGTATTGCTTGGAATGTTCATCCAGCAGTTACTCTACATATGCATTTCGCAAATCTCTCTCTGAAGAGTATCTGTCCTGCCTTAGTCTGTCCATCAATTCCTCAAGATGGGGAAAAGAATTCACTACTATTTATGGGTTTGCTGTTGCCTTTAAGTTCTCACACAAATGTAAACAACCTGAAGGCTTCTTCAGAATGCCCAAGAGTGATGCTGATTGGCTTGCAGAAACGGGCTTGGTAAAACTATTGTCTTGCCATCTGTGCAATTCCTGAGCAACTTGCTCACATATTGCATGGGGGACAGGTACTTCATGAAAAAAATCACTGCTATGCATTATTGTTCATAGTGATGTGCAATTCAGAGTATTTCGCTCTCCCTATATCTTGTTCAAATAGTTCCCTGTACTTACTACATAAGTCTGAAATGTTAGTATGAGGCACAGAAACACTGATTTGTTACACAGTGTTCTGAATGCAAAACTGAACAAATCAGATAAATCAGAACCAAAAACATTTGCACTTTTTTAACACAGATTACATGAAAAGAAACACATTTTGTTACTCTCTGAAAAGTTGCTGGCAAACTACACTAACCAAGGACTGGAATTTCTTGTCCAGTGTAGGCAGACAAAATAGAAGTAAGCAGCTTTAGTGGTGAGCTACCGATTCTGACATAAGTTTCATTATTTATCAGGGAAACAGAAGCACCAGTGCAGAATTCCAATTTAATTCTCCTATTTCCCACTTTTAAATGGACAAAAAGTTTGTTCCCCTGTCTGTATATTGCCGAGCAAGAGTTACACGATATCAAAGTACTTGGGTTGGCTTGCACCTGAACATCTGCTAGCATGATCGCAGCTGTTGGCTTTTTACTTGCCTGCTATATGAGCACACAGTCTGAATATGACCTTTACATCCACACTGAAAGCAACTAGCTGTATGCCTCAGACAACCTTTCTAATCATGCCTTGAAAAACACTGAGGACACAGTTTTCTCCCAGAGATTTCTAACACACTCTGTGTACTACAAGATTGAAAGTTTTACTTCTTCTGTTCTTACTGTTTTTCTGTTTGTCTGAGCTCAATTCTGAGCCACCTGAACTCTATTCTGTTCATGAAACTGAATCTCTGGTGCACTATGAACAAAGGAAATACTTGGAACCTCAAAATCAACCTCTTTTGAGTCCACAATTGTTTGAGATTCCACTATGGGCAGTACTATTTTTAAATTAGTGTCAAGTATGAAAGCATGCATCAGATACATTCTGTGTAATGGCATCATGCAACATTACTTTACTATAGTTAATTCCACATAAATATTTAAACATGAAATGCCTGGTGAAACTGTTGAGTTTCAGTGTCCACTGTTTGACTGTCTGACCACATGGCTGCTTCAGAAGAAAAAATTTAAACCATGCAGCTGTTACATGGATTTGACTGTCATCACATTCATCTAGCAATTTCATAAACCATTATATGTGGCTTTCTCGGGAACAGTTTTGGCATACAACTTCACACAGAGGTTACACACCGCAGAACCAACACAGGACAAAAGCATTGTGCTCCATAACTGTTATTTTGTAGATGGTGAAGTGTGCCTCTAATTACACCCTGAAGTCCAACCATTCTTTGTCCTGGCTGTGGTATGAGTACAATTCTGGGGCATCTACCGATGGCAGTGCTGCTTGTTTTTTGAGTAGTTACATCAATTGGCTGACAGTGAGCAGCAGGCATTCTATCTGCTCCACTTGAAACTGTCCAGTTTTGGTTAGAGACATTTCTTGTGGCAGCTCAGACATGTTGAAATTGCATGGGGCACAAAATACTAGTGAACAGAGGCAAAGCAACAATATTTACAAAAAAGATATGCACAACAGGCAGGGCAACAGACATGAATTACAAATCAGTTAAATGCTGGTCATTGTCACTATTTGCTGTAACCAGGTGAATATACTTTGTCTGGCCACAACTGTTGGTTCTTTGATTGCTCTGGAAGGAGATTCATTACACTAGAACACATGAAATATTAGTTCACATTAATGAATAGAAGATTTATTTAACTTTGACACACTTCTTTTTGCCACGGGAGTACTGGATGATTTAAAACTGTCATTGACTAGCACAACATCACTTGATGCACTCATTAACAAACTGTTCTCTTGCAGTTCAGTTTTCAACATTAAGAGCACTACAAGTTCATCTGAAACTTTAACTGTCACTGTCCTACTCAATGATGATGACTGCTGTGGCTGAGGTCTCAAACTGGGAGAGCTCTTTAATGCTCAATACTGTATTGACCTCAATGCAAGAGTGCTGTTGGTGCTAAGAGGGAGGTGTGGTCTACTGGATGCTACCATACATTGCAGTGAGTCCTCACTAATGTTTGTGGTATTGAATTGCACTGCCGACTTTTGTGTGGCACCGTGATCTCTGGACGATACCATACACCATACCTTTCTTCTAATCAAGGTGTGTCATAAAATTTCTTCCCCCCCCCCCCTCCCCCCATTTGATTGAATACCTCCTCATTAATTACACATTCTACTTAGAATTCTTCTACAGCACCACATTTCAAAAGTTTTTATTCTCTTCTTGCCTTAACTGCTAAGCGTCCAATTTTCACTTTGGAACAGGGCTCCACTCCAGACAAATACTTTCAGAAAAGACTCCCTAACACTTAAATTTGTATTTGATGTCAGCAAATTGCTCTTTTTCAGAAATACTTTTCTTACTATAGCCAGTCTACATTTTAAATCCTCTTTACTGCTACCATCATCAGTTACTTTGCTGTCCAAACAGCAAAACTCATCTACTACTTCATCTCATTTCCTAATCTAACTCCCTGAGCATCGCCTGATTTAATTTGGCTCCAATACCCTTGTTTTACTTTTGTTGATATCCATCTTATAACCTCTTTTCCATTCTGTTCAATTGTTCATCCAAGCTGTTTGCTGTCTCTATGTGCTTTATGTGCTGAAGTTATCCAACAACTTGCCACCAGACTAAAATTTAAACACTCTGATGGATATGTAGGTGCAGTGACAGTGGACTATGAGAGATTCGTTCTCCTGCCCTTGCGGATGTTTGAGCTCCCATTCACAGTACCTCAAGAAGTGGTCACTGCCATCTTGCAGAGAAGTAGAAAACAATTACAACCTACCCAGTGTTAAATGGCACCCAGCAGATCAAAATTGAGCTGACAAAACACATTCTGTTATACTTGATGATTCCTCTACATCTACATTTACGTGATTACTCTGCTATTCATAATAAGCAGAGGGGTTCAATGAACCACCTTAAAGCTGTCTCTCTACTGTTCCACTCTTGCATGGCATGCAGGAAAAATGAGCACTTAAATTTTTCTTTGCGAGTGCTGATTTCTCTTATTTTATTGTGGTGATCATTTCTCCCTATTTAGGTGGGTTCCAACAGAATGTTTTCACAATCAGAGGAGAAAACTGGTGATTGAAATTTCATGTGAAGATCCCGTCGCAGTGAAAAACACCTTTGTTTTAATGCTTGCCACTCCAAATCATGTATCATGTCTGTGGCACTATCTCCCCTATTGCACAATAATACAAAATGAGCTGCAGTTCTTTGAACTTTTTTGATGTCATCTGTCAGTCCCACCTGATGCGGATCCCACACTGCACAGCAATACTCCAGAATAGGGCTGACAAGTGTGGTGTAGGCAGTCTCTTTAGTAGACCTGTTGCACCTTATAAGTGTTGTGCCATCATCATTTATGATAGCATACCACAACCTTGCACAAGATGTGGCCAGAAAGGACATGTCTGGTCTGAATGTTTACACCAATGTCTGATACAGACACCACCAAGTGAAGCGACCCTGGCATTGACGCTCATGTCCCTAGCCATTACCTACACAGTGGTTGCACGGAGCCCTGCCATACCATTCCAGGAGACGCATGATGCCTCTTCAACACCACTCATTGCAGCACAACACACCAGTCAGATCACCTCTAGGTCACCTCCACTGTTCTTACCAGGGTCATCCAATCTGAGGACCATGATGGAAGACATATGTCGTGCTGACTTCTGCCTTTATCCAGACGGGTACAGCATCAGATGATGGGTGACCACATTCTGATTTGGAACAACACATCAGGAAAAACTGGTAGCCACAGAAGAGTAAGGAATGATGTCGAACACCCTCCGACAATGCCCTCCTTCAGAAGTCCTCGCAAGATGACAACCGGGTGTCTGACAGAGACCTACCATATTGTGTCCAATGAAACATTGCAGCCAGTCCTGGCATTCCTTTTGTGATAGATCCTCTCTCAATCCAGAGGATGTACTCAGTGTAGACAGTATATGAGGATGATGGATGTCCCCACAGCTTTTGTTGCAGCCCTCGCTTCACCCACTCTAAGAGTACATGACTGTCAAATGTCGTCAGCTTCAGCATCCTGGGCACATGACATTGAAGATGGAATGGATCAGCTTGCCAGCATTTCTGAGTGGGTGCACCCCATGGAGATGCCTGACCTGGTGCCCTGCCAGTAATCATAGCCACTGCAGAGGACCCAGCGGCTTCCATAAGGAATTCTGCATCAACTGCAAGGGACTGTATACAGCAATATTTTGACACCACAATGAATCTTGCCACCATCTGTGCTCCTGACAAACTGGTCATGTTCTGAGACACCATATACACTACAGATGTTGATATTGCACTCCTACGGGAAGTGTTGGTCACTGACTGCCAAGTGCCCACTGGGCACACTGCCGATATTTCTCATGCCTCTGACACTGGTAGTGGCGTCTCCATCCTCCTACAGGATGAGCTCCATGCTGAGGACATCATATACCTCCCCACCACATGGGGTATGGCATTTGCCCCATTTGGCTCTAGCCGCTGTCATGATCAACATACATTTTTGTCAAGGAGAGCACACCACTCTTCACAGGCCCACAAGACAATTTGGTGCTCAGTAGGGACTCCAACTTGACACAAGGAACTGCTGACCAACTCCTGCAATATTGATATTGTGCGGCTTTCTTGGTGGTCATCGATAACCCACAACTCATTGACACCTGGACGCATCTACCTCACCAGCTCCCTTGCTGATGGCATCCACCATGCAGAAGTCTGGCCCATGGCCTTTTCAGACCATGAAGTATACATCTGCCATGTCACTCTCCTCCAACAGTGTGTCTGGCATAGTCTTCGTCTGTGGAAACTTAATGTCGCCCACATGATGATCCCAGACATTCGCCGTATGGTCGAGGATCCATGGGCATGATGCCACAGCCATCCCAATGCCTATCACACCCCTTATCTTGATGGCTCTCCTGTGCAAAGCTGACTTTCCATCAAACATTGGTAAGTTATGGTAAGAAAGTCAAGGCATGGCGAACTGATACCTTGCACTTTCAATTCTCCATTCTTCATGACTGTGAAACGATGTCTTTCTCAACAGCCCAGGAGATGATGGTACATCAAACAAAGGTACAGTTCTCCTTGATTATGCACTGCCATCTAGAAGGAACTGTAGTCTGATCTTTAACCTCTAATCATATATCTCAAGAACATCTGTTAATATACCACATCCTCCAGGAAAGACAATGACAATGCAGAGCTCTGATCCATGTCCTCACTGATGCAGAAGGCCACCAGAATGAGATACAAGAAACCATCAGTTGTGCTCTTCACAATCATTTCACCAGATTGTATGCAGCTATATCGCATTCTGCGGAACTGATCACAGAGGTTGCACAA
The DNA here is from genome assembly GCF_023864275.1 of Schistocerca cancellata. Classification (NCBI taxonomy): domain Eukaryota; kingdom Metazoa; phylum Arthropoda; class Insecta; order Orthoptera; family Acrididae; genus Schistocerca; species Schistocerca cancellata. The sequence continues at coordinate 803,708,067 of NC_064629.1, forward strand.
CTTACTATGAGCACTTTCTAGTGGAGGTAGTTTAGATTAGATTAGATTAGTACTTGTTCCATAGAACATGAATATGACTCTTCGTAATGATGTGGAATGTGTCAGATTAATAAAAGGTGTCTATACAAGATATTACATTAGACAAAATATTACATGACACTCAATATTTTTAATTTTTTTTTGATGGGGTTTGGGAAATTACCCACTTATTATATCCAAAAATTCATCTAATGGGTAGGAGGAGTTGCCATTAAGAAATTCCTTTAATTTCCTTTTAAATGCTATATGGCTATCTGTCAGACTTTTGATGCTATTAGGTAAGTGACCAAAGACTTTTGTGGCAGCATAATTTACCCCCTTCTGAGCCAAAGCTAGATTTAATCTTGAGTAGTGAAGGTCATCCTTTCTCCTAGTGTTGTAGCCATGTACACTGCTATTACTTTTGAATTCTTTTGGATTGTTAATAACAAATTTCATAAGTGAATATATATATTGTGAGGCTACAGTGAAGATTTCTAGCTCTTTAAATAAGTGTCTGCAGGATGATCTTGGATGAGCTCCAGCAATTATTATGATTACACACTTTTGTGCAATGAACACTCTTTTACTCAATGATGAGTTACCCCAGAATATGATGCCATAATGAAAGCAGAGAATGGAAATAGGCATGGTAAGCTAATTTACTCAGATATATATCGCCAAAATTTGCAATGACCCTAATAGCATAAGTAGCTGAACTCAAACGTTTCAGCAGATCTTCAGTGTGTTTTTTCCATTTCAAACCCTCATCAATGCATACACCTAGAAAGTTTGAATATTCTACCTTAGCTACCGAGTTCTGATCGAAGTCTATATTTATTAATGGGGTCATTCTATTTACTGTGTGGAACTGTATATATTGTGTTTTGTCAAAGTTTAATGAGAGCCCATTTGCAGAGAACCACTTAATGATTTTCTGAAAAACATTGTTTACAATTTCACCAGTTAATTCTTGTCTGTTGGGTTTGATAGCTATACTTGTATCATCGGCAAAAAGTACCAGCTTTGCATCTTCGTGAATATAGAATGGCAAGTCATTAATATATACGTATTAAGAACAGCAGTGGAGCCAAGACTGAACCTTGTGGCACCCCATTCTTGATTGTTCCCCAGTTTGAGAAATCACTAGTTTTTTGCATATTATGTGAACTGTTTATTTCAACTTTCTGCACTCTTCCAGTTAGGTATGATTTAAACCATTTGAGCACTGTCCCATTCATACCACAGTACTTGAGCTTATCTAGAAGTATTCCATGATTTACACAATCAAAAGCCTTTGATAGATCACAAAAAATCCCAATGGGTGACTTCTGGTTACTCAGAGCATTTAATATTTCATTAGTGAAAGTATATATAGCATTTTCCATTGCAAAACCCTTCTGGAAACCAAACTGATATTTTGTTAAAACTTTATTTTTACAAAGGTGTGAAGCTACTCTACAATACATTACTTTTTCAAGAATTTTGGATAAGGCAGTCAGAAGAGAGATTGGGCAGTAGTTGTTGACATCAGACGTATCCCCTTTTTTATGCAGTGGTTTAACAATGGCATACTTCAGTCTATCTGGGAAAATACCCTGCTTCAGAGAGCTATTACATATGTGGCTAAGAATCCCACTTATCTCTTGGGAACAAGCTTTTATTATCCTGCTGGAAATGCCATCAATTCCATGTGAGCTTTTATTCTTGAGAGAGTTTATTATTTTCCTAATTTCAGAAGGAGAGGTGGGTGGAATTTCATTTGTATCAAATGGTGTGGGTAAGGCCTCTTCCATTAACTGGCCTTGCTTCTTCTAATGAACATTTAGATCCTATTTTCTCTACAACATTTAAAAAATGATTATTCAAAATGTTTTCGACTTCCAACTTGTTGTTTATCAAGTTTCCATTCCCTTTGATGGTGATGCTGTCATCCTGTACTCTTGGTTGTCCTGTCTCCCTTGTAATAATACTCCAAATTGTTTTGATTTTGTTATCAGAGGTATTAATCTCAGACATGATGCACATGCTTCTGGACTTTTTAATCACCTTTCGTAATGTAGCACAGTAGTTTTTATAATATTTGCCTGTTTCTGGACCATTACTCTTTCTCGTTGTTAGATACAGTTCCCTTTAGTGGTTACAAGATATTTTTATTCCTTTAGTAAGCCAAGGTTTTTTGCATGGTTTCTTTAATTAGATTTAACTACTTTCTTGGGGAAACAGTTTTAAAATTCTCTTACAAGTGTATCATCAAATAAGTTATATATTAAATTAACATTGGGTTCCTTGTACACCTCATCCCAGTCTAACTGCTGAAGATTTTCTCTGAAATTTCTAATTGTTGAGTCATTAGTTGAACGTACAACTTTGGAGCGTAGTTTTGAATTACTGAATGGAGCTATGTCATATACTGTAACTAGCTGAGCATCATGATCAGAAAGCTCATTCTCAACAGGACAAGAATTTATGTTTTTAAACCTATCTTGGTCTATAAAAGTGTTATCTATCAATGTGCTGCTGCCCTTTACTACCCGAGTAGGAAAATTAATGACAGATGTCAAATTGAAAGAACCGAGCAAGACTTCCAGGTCATTCTTCCTATTACACTCTTTCAGTGAATCAACATTGAATTCCCCACAAATAATAATTTGCTTTCCCCTACCTGACAGATAGCACAACAAGGCATCCAAGTTTTCCAGGAATAAATGAAAGTTTCCTGAAGGGGACCTATATACTGTAACAATTATAAAAGAGCCCTCCTTCAGTTTAAGTTGACAGGCATATGCTTCTATATGTTGCTCTAGACAAAACTTTTTTGTACCTAAGCTTTCTACACAGTGATAACTTTTGACATATATGGCAACTCCTCCTCCCCCCTTATTCTCTCTACTCATATGTGCAGCTAGTTTATAACCACTGATATTTACCTTTTCCATATCAGACACAATGTGATGCTCAGACAGGCATAATATATCTATTACATTATCAGATTCAATGTCATCTAAACAAACCAGGAGCTCATCTACTTTATTCTTCAATCCCAGAATATTTAGGTGAAAAATGGTAATATTAATTTTTACTTTACTTTTGTGAGAATCTACTTTTTTCTTTAATCCACCAGTATTTTGGTCAAATATGGTAACATTATTATTTACTTTCCTGTTGTGAGAATTTTGTGAGTTTTGGACCTCTTTAGCACCTGCCTGCCTGAACTTCTCATTGGACACTGATATTAGCCTAAAAAAGAGGTACATCCATGAGTACTAGTGTCCCCCATTATGGATTTTGCTAACAACCCTGCCAGTAGTGCATGAACTCCAGAAAGATGTGGCCACAGATGAAGTACTCAATGCTATCAAGGTGGGATCTGATAACAGATCCCCTGGAACTGATGGTACCTCGATCAAACTTTACAAAAGTCCACATGGACAACCATGGCACAAGAACTGATGTCCCTGATGACCATAGTCCCTAATGCTTTTCTCAATGGCATCATTATGTCCATTCACAAACTGCATGAGTGATCAAGGGTCCATGATTATTGACCAATCACAGCTAAATGAAAATATTTACATGGCTGCTGGCATAATGGATCAAGACGGTTGCACATTACACCACATCCTGCAACCAAACTTCCCTAGGAGGAAACAACAATATCCATACAGCCCTTTGCCATTACCAAGACATGATAGCATTTTCTCATCACCAACATCTCCCTGGTGCCTTGCCGTTGGTAGACTTTAGCCAGGCCTTCAGCCATGTTGACCACTCCCATTTGCAGACAGTCCTTCAGCATATGTGTTTCACCAGCAGTATTCTCATGATAGTTTTGCGCCTTTTGACTGGCATGAACTCCAAAATCATGTACAGCAGTTGCCTCATGCCACCCCTGGTCATACCATGATCTGTGTGGCAAGGCTGCCCCCTTTCCATGATTTTATGTGCTCGAGGCACTGTGCCAATATTTGGAAGATATGATGGAAATGCAATCTGAAAACAAAGGAAGTAGGTTACAGTAGGCTTGTTCGCCCGCTGCTTGAATACTGCTCAGCAGTGTGGGATCCGTACCAGATAGGGTTGATAGAAGAGATAGAGAAGATCCAACGGAGAGCAGCGCACTTCGTTACAGGATCATTTAATAATTGCGAAAGCATTATGGAGATGATAGATAAACACCAGTGGAAGACTCTGCAGGAGCGACGCTCAGTAGCTTGGTATGGGCTTTTGTTAAAGTTTCGAGAACATACCTTCACCGAAGAGTCAAGCAGTATATTGCTCCCTCCTAAGTATATCTCGCGAAGAGACCATGAGGATAAAATCAGAGAGATTAGAGCACACACAAAAGCATACCGACAATCCTTCTTTCCACGAACAATACGAGACTGGAATAGAAGGGAGAACCGATAGAGGTACTCAGGGTACCCTCCGCGTCAGGTGGCTTACGGAGTATGGATGTAGATGTAGATGTAGATGCATGGGTACCATTTCTGTTGCAAGGCCTATGCAGATGACCTAGTCCTTTATTTGCACAGTGAGGATGAAGTTTGAGCAGCCCTGACATGGGTGGCAACTTACGGTGAAGTATCGGGCAGCTCTCTCAATGTGTCTAAATCCGAGGTCTTGCTCATTGGTGAGGGCCTACCAGAGAGAAGCATCAGCCCCCTTAGCATCACTGCCATCATTCAATGTCTTGGAATTGAATTCACAGCCAATCTCTGTCTCTCAATGGATATTAATGGTAGGTATTTGCTACAGACCATCAGAGCAAGCCTCACAGATCACCAGCTGTGAGCCCTCAACATTATCCAATGTGCGCATTATGTGAATATTTATCATGCCTCCCATATACCATAGGTGGCTCAGTTATTAATAGTCCCAACTCTCCTGGTCTGATGTTTGTTGATGGCAGTGGGCTCTTTTGTCAGCTCAAGAATGTTATTCAAAGTGCAGTATGACTCCCACGGGACTGTGGTGGGGTGGAACTAATACGTGTGCTGACCAGAGTCACAGCGCTGTACATCAGCTCCTAACTAAAACTCTGGCACCATTGCCCACAGCACCTCATTCCAAGACTTTGTGTCGGTCTCTTTGCCTGCCCCAATTTTGGTATTGACCAATCCATTCACCTTTCATCATATCTGACAATTTTTCATGGACTTCAATCATGTGTACTGGTTTTTAAACAGTTTACAAAGTGTTGCAACAGTGCAACCCACCCAACCTAATCGAAATTAAGTATCCCCTGTATATGTGGCAGCATATATGGAAAGCAGTCCATGCACAGTTTCTCTAATCAGATGTCCAATCAGCATGGTATATCACAGTGAATGGCAAACAAGTTAATCAACATCAACTGAATTGCATCCATCTAGCCGACTCGCCCCTCAGCACCCACTGTGGAATAGACAACACAGATGACCACTGATTCTTCTGTGGTTCAGCGTCCAATGTCTGAACACTTGCGTGGCATATTTTGGCATGTTATACAAACCAAAGACCCACTCAGATCAACACAATTTTATTCCAGGAGGGGACTTTTTACCCCACCACCAAATCTCACTCTGTGAACTGGATCTGTGGCCACACGATCTGCTAGCTTTTTAATTCTGGCAATAAATCAGTGCTAGATCTTGGCATTATCTCAATGAATGACACTGTGTCCTAACATGCAACCCACACTATCAGCAATACTTCTTCAATTTCTTAGGGATCATCTTTAATGGCTTGCCTCGCAGCTGGAATGTCCAAGCCATGAAAAGCTGAAAACTGATCTGAACATACCCAAACAGAACAGAACTGATGACAGAATCTATGCTTACTCAATGAGAAGACACTTTTGGTTATGCTGTGTGACACAGCACCTGCTACTCTGTCAGCCACACTACTCAAGGTGCTCATAATAATAAAAAAAAAAAAGAAAAATTATGTTTAATTTTCATGGTTCCCCTGCAGTTTCCTTCCCTTTATCCTTTCTCTTGGGAATAGGATTAGATAGGGACCAATGCCTCAAGTGGATTTATTTTATTTTATTTATTTATTTATTTTTATGGCAAATATGGTGGTGGCAATTTTGCTTCCTTTTTTGAATCTCTTTTCTACTCCTCAGGGGAAAAAATGGCTAGAGAGCTAGACACCAGCCCTTGAGGTCCTGGTTTCAACCATGAGTAGAAGCTGGGATTTTTTCTCATGTCAGTCCCTTGAGTATGGCTCCATATCTACTCAGTCTGCCAGGAAATTGAGTGGATCTTCCCTATGTGTAAAAAGCAGCTTGGATGATGGGCTCACTTCACAACTATGCATACTGCTCGTGATTGCTTATAGTTGACTATAATCTACCCACCATTCTATAATACTGTACCCTCAAAAGCTTCTCTTGAGGCAAGTATTATGTCTTCTGTTTTGATACATCAATGAATTCTTAGACCTGCTCACAGAAATTTAAATCTAATTCACTGAATGCATCCATTAGGTTTAGTCCCCTAGCCTCAGTGCAGTTGCTGTTTCATAATGTAGAGTGCAAATTGGGACCCATAGTCATGATATTACTTTTTTATGCCTGCCACATGAAGTGAAGTCTCCATATGCCCTAAGTATTCAGTTTCTTCATCCGTATGTTGAAAATAATTATTTGTTATCACCTATTCTGCAGATGTTCCAAGAACTTCCACACTGAGCCTGTGTTCACTGCAAATCTGACCCAACTTTGAAAGCATCAAATTCTTATTAAAGACAATAATGGCAGCCTTTGGGCTCCTGATCAACTATTTCCTTCGCTATATTAATAGATTTAGAATTTTGCTACATTGATCCACTTCTATTCTGCTAATCTGAGTAATTCATTCATAACCATAAAACTACTTGGCCTTTTCCTGCACTGTAAACAGCATCTGCTTTGGATTGCTAACCATTTTAGCAGTGTTTTGGCAGTCTTTACTCTCTGTACAAGATTTCTGCAGACACTATCCAGGTTGACTGTAGCCTTTTGCCTTGTAAGGACTTTTCATGCAAGATCAAGAAACTGTTTCACATTTTGAGAAATATTTCTTCTCCATAACAGAATATGGTCTGCCACCTCCAGTACTGGAACTATGACTGACTGACCATTGAGGACAACCTTATCTCACCTCCTCACCACATATCTCAGTGCAACACGAACATTTTTCATTTCCTCTATAGTTGCTAGCTTCAGGGCATCCTAAGATTTATTGCAAATTTTATTTGGATCCACATGTTCTTGTTAAGTCTTGTGAATAATGTTTTCAAAATAGTCAGGTTTTACCTTTAGGAGAAACTCTAAAACATCCTTTATTTTACTAAACTCTAGATTTGGGTATATCATTTGTAGCTGCTTTTCATTAGACCTAAATCATCACCTTTTTGTTGTGTGTGCAGACCACTGTCTTCAATTATGATATCTTGCTTTGGTTCTTGCAGCAACTTATTTTTATAAATCTACAAGCTGACTGTGTTCCACCTGCTCTCCTGATTTTTATTTTCTTCTCCCAGTCTGCTGTCTGGCAACCTACTTCTGTACACTCAATAATACAGTCACCTGTGGTGTTGAGCTGTGGGTAAGCTGTTTGCAGTTCTACACTAATCTACATTTGCTGTTTGCTTCCATTCTTGTGACTTCTTAAAGTTTCTCAGAATTTCATATGGTGGTTTCTTTTTCTTCCTGCTATATTTTATACATGTCTTGTCCAACTCATTTTTGTACAAAAGATATAATTTTATTTTATTTCGTAGTGCCATCACTCTCAACTGATTGCCTTGCTTCCTTGCTTCAGGTTTTTCTTTTTATCACACTGCTTAACATTTAAATTACATGAATCTTGAAGTAACCTATCAAATCCACTATCATCAATTTGCACTACTGTCTATCTTTGTACAGTCACACAAGACTCATTGCTGTGTGTCTCACCCATAATTCAGTAATAATATTTCTGTGTTTAGCAGTGCTTGACAGGAAATTATGGGCAAAGTTCAGACAGATCGTAAATCATGCCCTGGAGGAATATGTGCCAGGTAAGTGGATTAAGGATGGAAAAGACCCACTGTGGTTTAATAAAAATATTCAGAAAATCCTGAGGTAGAAGAGTGTTGCATTGTTCAAGAAAGAATGCGCAAATGATGAAAGGTGCAGGTCAATAGAAATTCATGCATCTGTAAAAAGATTGATGGTCAAAGCACACAACAATTACCACATCTACTTATGTACTCTACAAACCACTGTACACTGCATGACAGGGGTTACCCTGTACCACTACTAGTGAGTACTTTACACACCATCTCCACCACCATCATACCTTAGCAAAACATCTTGCCAAGAATCTGAGAAAATTCTGGTCCTATATAAAATCACTAAGTGATTTGTAGGTTTCTATCCAGCCAGTCACCAAACAGTCTGGTGTGGTTATGGAAGACAGCAAAAGGAAATCTGAAGTTTTAAATTTTGCATTTAAGAAATCATTCACACAGGATGATCACAAAAAACATACCATCATTTGACCATCACACAGACTCCCTTGTCAAGGACATAGTAATAGGCATCCCTGGTCTAGAGAAGCAAGTGAAAGAGTTGAAAACAAATAAGTCATCCCTGGTATAGAGAAGCAACTGAAAGTGTTGAAAACAAATAAGTCATTAGGTCTGAATGGAATCCCAATTTGGTTTTACAGTGAATACTCTACAACAATGACCCCTTACACAACTTACATTTATTGTGAGCCTGTCATCCAGTACAAAGTCCTAAGTGACTGGAAAACAGTGCAGGTGACTCCTGTATATACGAAGAGTAAAAGAGTGGACTCAAAAAATTACAGACGAATATCATTCAAATAGGTTTGTTACAGAATTCTTGAACATATTTGCAGTCTGAATATAATAAATATCCTTGAGGTGGAAAAGATTCTGTCCACAAATGAGCACAGGTTTAGAAAGTATCAGTCATGCAAAACTCAGCTTACTCTTTTCTCACACAATATACTGTAAACCATGCATGAATGGCAGTGGGCAGATTCCATATTCCTACATTTCTGGAAAGCGTTTGGCATGGTGTCCACTGCAGACTGTTAATGAAGGTACAAGCATATGGAATAGATTTCCAGATATGTGAGTAGCTTGAAGACTTTTTGGGTAATACCAGGTGTACCGGTACGAAATGAGCATTAAGATACAAATGTGTCGATAGGGAACATTTGTTGTGAACGAGCCTTAATTTTTTTTTGTTTGGTTGGTATGACATCTGTCAAAGATATCTAGTATACATCAAGTCATGGAACAAACAACATCATATGTTTTCATCATATTAACAATGTCGAATTTTGTACCAGAAAGTGATGATTTGTGGAAAGCATTAATTTTTTATTTTCATTTGATAAAAGGTGCTGCAGAGTCGCAGCGAATGCTTGTCAAGGCATATGGTGATCGTGCACTATCAGAAGCAACATGCAAAAGATGGTTTCAATGGTTCAGAACTAATGATTTTGATGTAAGAAATGAAGAACATGGAAGACCACCAAAAAAGTTCAAAGACACTGAATTGCAAGCAATATTGGATGAAGATGATACTTTGAGTCAGAAGCAAATGGCAGCAATGCTAAATGTTGCACAACAGATAATTTCTGAACGTTTGAAATCTATGGGAAAGATCCAAAAGTGTGGAAAATGGGTGCCACATGAATTGAATGAAAGACAGATGGAAAACCGAAAAACTATTTGTCAAATTTTGCTTCAAAAACATGAAAGAAAATCAATTTTTCATCAAATTGTTACTGGTGATGAAAAATGGATTTATTTTAAGAATCCTAAATGGGGAAAATCATGGGTTGATCCGGGACAACCATCAACATCGGCTGCAAAACCAGATCAATTCGGCAAGAAGACAATGCTCTGTGTTTGCTGGGATCAGAAAGGTGTGGTGTATCATGAGCTTCTAAAACCCAGTGAAACTGTAAAAACTAATCACTGCAGACAACAAATGATCAATTTAAACTCTGCATTGATTGAAAAATACCAGAATGGGCCATAAGACATGGCAAAGTAATTTTTTTTACCCGACAATGCACCTGCACACAAAGCAAAACTGGTTCAGTATACAATCAAAACACTTGGCAGGGAGCTGCTACCCCACCCACCATATTCACCAGACTTGGCCCCTTCCAACTACCATTTGTTTTCATCAATGGGACATGCATTGACTGAGGAACACTTCGATTCCTACGAAGAAGTTGAAAATTGGGTGTCTGATTGGTTTGCTTCAAAAGACAAACATTTCTATTGGTGTGGTGTCCACAAATTGCCAGAAAGCTGGTCAAAATGTACAGAAAGCAACGGTGAGTACTTTGAATAAAATGTTTTTACTTTTTGATTCAAAATTAGTGTTTCATTTTCACAAAAAAACGCTCATTTCATACCGGTACACCTGGTAGAACCCAGTACACTGTCCATGATGGCAAGTATTCATAAGAGACAAGAATATTGTCAGGAGTACCCCAGGGAAGTGCAAGGAGACCAGTCTTATACTCTATGTACATAGATGATCTGATGGACAGAGTGTGCAGCAATCTGCAGCCATTTGCTGATGACATTGTGGTGTACAGGAAGATATTATCATTCAGTTACTGTAGAAGGATACAAGATGACAGATAACATTTTTAGTTGGTGTGATCTACATCTACATCTCTAGAAGAGCGTAGCGTTCCAAAGGATTGGAAAAGGGCACAGGTCATAACCGTTTTCAAGAAGGGACGTCGAACAGATGTGCAGAACTATAGACCTATATCTCTAACGTCGATCAGTTGTAGAATTTTGGAACACGTATTGTGTTCGAGTATAATGACTTTTCTGGAGACTAGAAATCTACTCTGTAGGAATCAGCATGGGTTTCGAAAAAGACGGTCATGTGAAACCCAGCTCGCGCTATTCGTCCACGAGACTCAGAGGGCCATAGACACGGGTTCACAGGTAGATGCCGTGTTTCTTGACTTCCGCAAGGCGTTCGATACAGTTCCCCACAGTCGTTTATTGAACAAAGTAAGAGCATATGGACTATCAGACCAATTGTGTGATTGGATTGAGGAGTTCCTAGATAACAGGACGCAGCATGTTATTCTCAATGGAGAGAAGTCTTCCGAAGTAAGAGTAATTTCAGGTGTGCCGCAGGGGAGTGTCATAGGACCGTTGCTGTTCACAATATACATAAATGACCTGGTGGATGACATCGGAAGTTCACTGAGGCTTTTTGCAGATGATGCTGTGGTGTATCGAGAGGTTGTAACAATGGAAAATTGTACTGAAATGCAGGAGGATCTGCAGCGAATTGACGCATGGTGCAGGGAATGGCAACTGAATCTCAATGTAGACAAGTGTAATGTGCTGCGGATACACAGAAAGATAGATCCTTTATCATTTAGCTACAAAATAGCAGGTCAGCAACTGGAAGCAGTTAATACCATAAATTATCTGGGAGTACGCATTAGGAGTGATTTAAAATGGAATGATCATATAATGTTGATTGTCGGTAAAGCAGATGCCAGACTGAGATTCATTGGAAGAATCCTAAGGAAATGCAATCCGAAAACAAAGGAAGTAGGTTACAGTACGCTTGTTCGCCCACTGCTTGAATACTGCTCAGCAGTGTGGGATCCGTACCAGATAGGGTTGATACAAGACATAGAGAAGATCCAACGGAGAGCAGCGCGCTTCGTTACAGGATCATTTAGTAATCGCGAAAGCGTTACGGAGATGATAGATAAACTCCAGTGGAAGACTCTGCAGGAGAGACGCTCAGTAGCTCGGTACGGGCTTTTGTCAAAGTTTCGAGAACATAACTTCACCGAAGAGTCAAGCAGTATATTGCTCCCTCCTACGTATATCTCGCGAAGAGACCATGAGGATAAAATCAGAGAGATTAGAGCCCACACAGAGGCATACCGACAATCCTTCTTTCCACGAACAATACGAGACTGGAATAGAAGGGAGAACCGATAGAGGTACTGAAGGTACCCTCCGCCACACACCGTCAGGTGGCTTGCGGAGTATGGATGTAGATGTAGATGTAGATACATCTACATTTATACTCCGCAAGCCACCCAACGGTGTGTGGCAGGTGATGAATGGCAGCTTGCTCTGAATGTAAAAATATGTAAGTAAATGTAGATGAGTAGGAAAAAAATTCTGTGATTTTTAATACAGAGTAAGTAGTATGCTGCTTGACATGACTAAATATCTAGGCGTAAAGTTGCAAAGCAATATGAAATGGAACAAGCACATAATGACAGTAGTAGGGAAGAAGCATAGTTGACTTTGGATTATTGGGGGAAATTTGAGGGATGTGGAGTTCATTTGTGAAGGATACCAAGTATAGAACACTAGAGAAACCCATTCTTGAGTATTGCTTGAGTGTTTGGGATCCCTGCCAGCTAGGATTAAGGCAAGACATCAAATCATTTCGGAGGTGGGCTCCTAGATTTGTTACCAGTAGGCTTGATCAGCACACAAGTATTACGGAGATACTTCATGAACTCAAATGGTAATCCCTGGATGAAAGATGATATTTCTTTTTGCAAAAAATTATTGAGAAAATCTAGAGAACTGGCATTTGGAATAGACTAGAATGACAGTGCTGCTGCCAATGTAAATTTCATGTAAGGGCTGTGAAGATAAGAGAAATTAGGTCTTTTGTAGAGGCATATACAGTCATTTTAGCCTACCTCTTTTTATGAGTGGAATAGGAATAAAATGACTACTACTGGTATGAGATATCCTCCACCATGCACCATACAATCGTTTGTGGAGTATGGATGTAGATGTAGATGCAGATGTAGATGTAGATATGCTACATTCTTTTCCCTGTTTCCCACATTCCTTTTGCCTTAACATGCAAGGAATACAAACTGGAGAAGCTGCACTCTTCTTACAGCCCATCTTCGTAGGGCCCTTCTCCCTGCCATGTTAGCACACCTTTTCTGTAGCCATACAGAATTAAGCTCTACGTCAATAATCTCTACACATGGTACATGTCTGTACCGTTAAATAATCCTTGACAGCAATGGACCAAAGTTGAATGTAGGCTTACCATTATATGACTTTTCAGGCTTTGCCAACATATCTGTTGCAAATACACTTCTTGGGTTTGTCATAGGATAACATTGTGTGAGTCCCATAATATTTCATCAAAACAGCTGCTAGACATCTTTAGGTGGTGGTTGTTGCAGTGTTCACTGCTGCTGGATGTGACTGGTGATACTCGCACATCAGTGTCAAAATTTATCAGGGCCAGCAGCAGGAAGGGGTATTCACAGTTGAATGAAAATAACACTCATAGTGCTCTTTGCTGAGAACCAAAGAGAGGCTTTCCACATGTGTGAAGTGGGCAATGACTGTGTTGCTGGATGCTGCTGAGGTTGAAAGCTGAATTAAACCCCTGCAATGTGTTGTGTCAGGTGATAAAGTGGTAGTTCTTGTTTGACACTCCCTGTGTCAGAGTCTTCCTCAATTTTGAAATGACATCAGTGATGTGATGCACTGTGGGTCAGTCTTTGGATACTGTTCTGAACTTTGTCTTTATCTGCTGTTCAAATTTCTGTACATGAAAGTTATTTTCCAAGTTCTGTTTGTAAATCCTGTCCTTTTCTGCAGAATCTGACTCAACATTAAGCAGAATGATTAAGGGTCTCTCTTTCCTGGGCAGCTCACTTTCAGTATCTCATTTAACTTTGAATTTTTCAAAGATCTTCTTGCCATCTTTCTCAGCCTTCATTTATGTAATTAACTCATTGTTGTGCTCCTCATTTTCTTTATTTTGATCCTATGCTATATAAGAACTCATAGATCTGCATATCTCTTCCTCAGTTCTTTAGCATCCTTATCTTGATATCCAATAAAGATAGTGCTTCCTGGTTTTGTCACACATGCATCTATTTTCACCATTGTTGACACATTCGTTGAGGTTGCTGCTACACTAAAAATGTAGAAGCTGACTGCACCAAAAACTGCATCTGAGCTTCTACATTAAACAAAGATTCTCTCTCTCCAACTCTGTGATTTTGTCCTTCAAGTCTAGATTGAAACATTGTCCAGTCAGAAAGTTTCCTTCCTAGTTAATTCACAGCCTGTGATTTCTTAGCAGTTGCTAGATTATCATCAACAAACTGTAACAAATCATGATAATAGTCTTGAACCATATTCTTAGACAGAGCAACAGGGGTGATCCTCCTCCTTCCCTGATGTTATTGTTTTGTGGGGCCTCATACTACCACAATCAGTCATCAAAGAAATTTAACTGGATGGTACACTAACAGTTATTTCCTTAGTTAATGTCTCCACTATCAAATTTCACACTTCAGAAGATCTGCATCACAGTAAGAAACTGCAATTTGTGAATCAGCAATGTATTAAACAAGGAGCATTGCCAAAAGTGGGTACAGTTGCCATGAAGGTAGCTGTTGGTGTCTTCTGATTCAGTGCTTTGCACTGCTTGCTGTTCTTGGCACAGTTGATTATGTGTCTGTCCTGATATTTCATGAGAAAACAACACACACTGTGCCAGCAGGAGAGTGTCAGCGTCTTTGGGTACATGATGGGTGAGTGGATTTTGTAAATATTTAAGTAATTGAACTGCTGTCTGCCCCCAGTAGCTGAGTGGTCAGCATGACAGAATGTCAATCCGAAGGACCCGGGTTCAATTCCCAGGTGAGTCAGAGATTTTCTCCGCTCAGGGACTGGGTGTAGTGTTGTCCTAATCATCATCATTTCATACCCATCGACGAGCAAGTCGCCAAAGTGGCGTCAAATTGAAATACTTGTACCCGGCGAACGGTCTACCCAATGGGAGGCCCTAGTCACATGACTTTCTTTTTTTTTATTGCACTGCTTATACTACAATCCACACCTATTATAAAATACACTTATTACATTCCTAAACATCTTTTCATATGTGAACATAAACACTGATGGCCAATAATCACTTTTTCCTTAAGAGAATGATACCTGATATAACAAGTTGCATATGGATCCACTGTGGCAGGAAACAACAGCAGAGCTAATATATTCTGACACATCTTAAAGTGTTCAGCCAGTGACAAGTTTAGGCATCTTGCAAGCCAAGAAATGGTGGAAATCCCCTTGTAAAACCTCTTAAGTGCCACAGAACTGTTTGGACTTCTGTATTATAAGAGCGATCAAAAATTTTCCTCTGGAGGGCATTGCTGCAGCATATATGAAATGTACCATGACTCTGATGTGAGTGTATAAGCACCAACATGTAAGCAAGGGATTAGTGTGTCAGTTACGTCTTTCTGACATGCATGCGGTAAATGTGAAAATGTGAACTGTAATGACATTATTGCTTCCAGAGAGGACCAACATGCTGTTATTCTCTTCTTGGCTGCCGCAGGACAAACACTGGTAGACATCCAACAGAGTATAAAGAATGTGTAGGGGCAGCATGCCTGTTGAAAACTACAGTTGTGGAATGGTGCACCCAGTTCCGTGCTGCTTATGGTTTGACACAAGACACAAGTCAACCTCAGAGGCCAGACTTGTTCATTATGGACAACTGAGAGACACTCAAGCTCCTGCCCTATAGCCCTGATCCCTCCCCACACTCCTTCGGTCTCTTAAAAAAGACTTTGAAGGATTGATGGTTCCTGTCAGACTAAGATGTGCAACAGATAGATACTGCCTTCTCCACATAGCAGAACATGTGTTTTACCAAATGAGTATCCTCAACCTGATGTGTTGATGGGATGCTGTGTGGTGTTCCATTAGGTTCTCCTAATTGATGGGTGATTTTTGCATTTTTTCTCTTCATCCAGCCTTGTTACAATTACATTTTAGTTACAACTGATTATCAATCACAAGAAGGCAACATACAGGGTGTTTCAAAAATGACCGGTATATTTGAAACGGCAATAAAAACTAAATGAACAGCGATAGAAATACACTGTTTGTTGCAATATGCTTGGGACAACAGTACATTTTCAGGCGGACAAACTTTCGAAATTACAGTAGTTACAATTTTCAACAACAGATGGCGCTGCAAGTGATGTGAAAGATATAGAAGACAACGCAGTCTGTGGGTGCGCCATTCTGTACATCGTCTTTCTGCTGTAAGCGTGTGCTGTTCACAACGTGCAAGTGTGCTGTAGACAACATGGTTTATTCCTTAGAACAGAGGATTCTTCTGGTGTTGGAATTCCACCACCTAGAACACAGTGTTGTTGCAACAAGACGAAGTTTTCAACGGAGGTTTAATGTAACCAAAGGACCGAAAAGCGATACAATAAAGGATCTGTTTGAAAAATTTCAACGGACTGGGAATGTGATGGATGAACGTGCTGGAAAGGTAAGGCGACCACGTACGGCAACCACAGAGGGCAACGCACAGCTAGTGCAGCAGGTGATCCAACAGCGGCCTCGGGTTTCCGTTCGCCATGTTGCAGCTGCGATCCAAATGACGCCAACGTCCACGTATCGTCTCATGCGCCAGAGTTTACACCTCTATCCATACAAAATTCAAACGCGGCAACCCCTCAGTGCCGCTACCATTGCTGCACGAGAGACATTCGCTAACGATATAGTGCACAGGATTGATGACGGCGATATGCATGTGGGCAGCATTTGGTTTACTGACGAAGCTTATTTTTACCTGGACGGCTTCGTCAATAAACAGAACTGGCGCATATGGGGAACCGAAAAGCCCCATGTTGCAGTCCCATCGTCCCTGCATCCTCAAAAAGTACTGGTCTGGGCCGCCATTTCTTCCAAAGGAATCATTGGCCCATTTTTCAGATCCGAAACGATTACTGCATCACGCTATCTGGACATTCTTCGTGAATTTGTGGTGGTACAAACTGCCTTAGACGACACTGCGAACACCTCGTGGTTTATGCAAGATGGTGCCCGGCCACATCGCACGGCCGACGTCTTTAATTTCCTGAATGAATATTTTGATGATCGTGTGATTGCTTTGGGCTATCCGAAACATACAGGAGGCAGCGTGGATTGGCCTCCCTATTTGCCAGACATGAACCCCTGTGACTTCTTTCTGTGGGGACACTTGAAAGACCAGGTGTACCGCCAGAACAGAAACAATTAAACAGCTGAAGTAGTACATCTCATCTGCATGTGAAGCCATTCCACCAGACACGTTGTCAAGGTTTCGGGTAATTTCATTCAGAGACTACGCCATGTTATTGCTACGCATGGTGGATATGTGGAAAATATCATACTATAGAGTTTCCCAGACTGCAGCGCCATCTGTTGTTGAAAATTGTAACTACTGTAATTTCGAAAGTTTGTCTGCCTGAAAATGTACTGTTGTCCCAAGCATATTGCAACAAACGGTGTATTTCTATCGCTGCTCGTTTAGTTTTTATTGCCGTTTCAAATATACCGGTCATTTTTGAAACACCATGTATATTTTAAATGTGCTTGTAAAAGGTGCAAGTACTGTTTTACTTTGCTTGAAACAAGGCTGAGAGATATTGATTTCAAACAATGGAAAGTTCAGGTTGAAATGTCAACAATATTAGGAAAAAGATAGATTGCTACTCACTGTAAAGATGACCCACTGAATTGCAGACAGGCACAATGAAAAGAATTATAGCTTTTGGCCAAAGTTGTTGCCAGCTAAGAAATCACATTCACACAAGTAGGCACACCTCACACACACACACATGACTGCTACTACCAGCAGTTCCAATGGGAATTGCATTCAGAATCCCCAGTGGTAACAGTCATGTATCCATGAAGTGTGCTTACTTGTGTGAATGTGCATGTTTTCTTTGCTGAAGAAGACCTTGACCAAAAGCTATAATGTGTAAACAGTCTTTTCATTGTGCCTGTTTGCAACTCAGTGGGTCATCATTATGGTGAGTAGCAATCTATCCTTTTTGAAATATTGATTTCTGTTTCAAAGTATGTGTAAGATATAATAATGAGCTGTCATGCAATATGTGAACTGTTTAAAGAGGATATCCCTTAAAGCTTGTACCATATTTTAATGTTTATGTATTTAATGACAAACTACAGTTTCAAATATTGAAATTTATTTCTGAAATTGAGATTGACTGTAATAGGTATAGACGTACTACCTAAAGCGCTCTATAAAAATTTGTGCAGGTGTTAGTATACGAATTTTCCAGTGCAAACTTGAAGTTTAGGTGCCATGGAATATATTTTTTATGTTCTTGGAAAGTGTAATGCTATTAACTCTATTTTTTTTTTATTACAGTAGGTGTTGCATGGAAAACCTCTTTGCAAGGAGAAGCGCATACACTTATTATGATGCTCATAGCTGTCATTACACATAACTGTATGTGCAGTATTTCTTCTCTGGGTAACTACACTCCATACTGACATAACTTCAAAACATTGACCCTGTCTTCTAGCATAGAGGTGGGGAGTTTGGAGCCTAGTTCTGGTAAACTTCAATTTTGAAAGCAACGTTGTTCCACAGTTGTTTGTGATTATAAGTGACAGATGCATTAACTATCAGAGCAACCTCGATATTAGTAAAAACATCTTTGACATTTTATGGGTCCCATATTGAATGAAATGTAATATAGAAGAAATCAGCTTTCCACAAAACAGAACTCATTTCCAACTGCCAAAACTCCATTAACCATTCATTCAAGGGTCTTAGCAGTTTTGTCAACTGAAGTGTAATGCTTTTTGACTGGGTGTCACTGGGACTTCAAAGCAAGGGAGATTTGGACATGGAATAGAGCTTGCCTTTACATTGTACTAGTTTAACGATTGGTGGTAGACAAGTTTGAGATCAGCAGTATATGTATATGATATACAATATTGAACTGAGGAACACAAGCTGATGAGACCCTGTGATACCTGACTGAGTGTCCATCATCTCATTATTCAACATTA